>NC_134544.1:71899113-72134113 GCF_050624435.1 Tenrec ecaudatus | reverse complement strand
AAGTTCCCACTCACTGCTGGTCTACCCAACTTAGCAGCCGCCAGTGGCCCTGTGTCTGGGTCGAGGCCAGCAGTGAGGGGGAGGGCTAAGAATCAAGCAAATGAACAGTCTGCACAAGAGTCAATATCACTGGTCCAGGGTGGTAGACATTGTCTATCAGCATCTCACAAGGAAGATCAGAGCAGGTCGTCTATCAGCATTTTGAAAGGAAGATCAGAGTTGATCTTCTATCAGCATCTTGCCCAGAAGATCAGAGCAGGTCAGACAGAGGTCCTCTATCTGCGTCTTGCCTGGAAGATCAGTGGCATCTTGCAGGGAAGTCAGAGCAGGTGTTCTATCTTTATTCAAACGATCATCAATCTAAGTGAGGTGTCAACTAAGTCCACATGGAAGAAACACATGTGTGATGCACAGATCATAACAAAATCCAAATATGATGAAGAGAAAAACAGCAAAGCTTAAATTATGAAAAACAAAACAAAAAAATTATAGAAAAGTATGTAGGACAGTGGGGACCCCAAATCCATTTTCAAACCATCTAGTGAGAGTAATCCTCTGGCATATCCCCTTTAAACACAGGAAAGGGTCTTGAGCAGCTTTACTATCAGCCAGAGATCATTGTAATCTTGATTATGGTAAATCAAACCATAGTATAATATGATACTTGTTCAGGTGACCTCTCTTTACTCAACATGAATTTGCTCTAGGTTCAAATATTTCTCACTTTTTCCACTACAGTAATTTCTTCTCTGGCTTTTAAGATTTTTTTTTTTTTTGCTTTTAAGATATTGTTGGTGGGGGTGGCGTAGTGGCGCGCCGGGCGGGCGCGAGGTGACCGAGCAGGGCGGCCGTGGCGGTTGGGGCTACTGATGGCGCATCGGATCCGGAGCGCGCTGCGCGGGGCGCCGGGCAGTTTTTGGCATAGTCAGTATTCTTCACCAACACCATAATTCATAGAATCAACTTTCCAGTCTTTGTCCAGCTTTCATAAGCATGTGAGGGATCTGCCAGAAGTGCGGTGGATGGCACTTGGCTGTGGGATAGAGCGTCCGGAAGCGGGACACCGGAGGCGCGTGCACGGAGGGTGGCAGCAGCCATTGTGGTGGCGATTCCTGTCCGGGACAAGCAGCGGTGATGGCAGCGGCGGCGGCAGCATCTGTGGACCCAGAGGCTCCCGAGAACAAGAGGGAAATAAGTATTGCCTTTATTACTCAGCCCGCCTCAGACATGAAAAAGAAATGGGAAGCATTTGAAGGGAACAAACTTCATGATTTGGTAGAAGTGTCTTAGTGGGTGTATCACAACACAGATGACCCTACCACGACAGAGACAAAGAAATAGCTAAAATACTAGGAATTGCCATGGGACACACCAGAGACTCAGGAAAAGAGATCATGGCCCACTCACGGAGAGACTGACCTGTGGCACCGCCAAGCCCCGAGGAAGGAAGGATCCAGGTGCCTACTACAGAAGAGACAGACATTGGAAAAACCATTGCATTGAAAACCCCAGGAGAGACGGACAAACCTCCACTAGAGAGGACGGGCCTCGTCCTCGCCTAGAAAAACCCAAGCGAGAGACAATAACGCTTGAGGAAGCTGAAGGAATGTCTCAGGGCTCTGTTTCACTGGCCCCCAGGATCCCGTGCTAACTGTCCAAGTCGGGGGCCAACCAGGAAATGTCTTGGAGGACACAGGGACCATCTTCTCAGGTTCAACAAAGAGAACGGACACATTGTCAAAGGAAAGATTGGAATTACTGTCAGCCTATGATTGCTTCCAAAGTACTCACACCAGAAGGTTTGCATGGAGATTGGGGGGCTTCCCAAGCCATCAAGGTAAAAAATGTCTCTCTGCCCTATATCCCAGTTAGCCACATGGTTTTCATGGCACTGGCTCCCGGCTCGGCTGTTGAGCCAGTGAAACTCTTTTAGCAGGAGTTGAAGTGGCCATCAGCGGAAGGACAAAACCTCCACAGTGGGCTTCCCGTTTCAATACGAAGCCACCTATATCACCTCTTGGACATTATCATTGTCCTGGGCTCTGAATCACCACCCCAGATCTAGAATGCGCCTGACATGTGCACATGGTTTGAATCAGGTTCGGGTTAACCCCTCTTGATCACTTAGTGACATGGGACACTAGACCATGGCATACCTTTACTTTCCAGATGAGAAAACTCACTCAAAAAGACACAGGCACTGACCCACAGGAACACAACTGGTTAACAACAAAGCCACATTCCCAACCAGTGTCTGGAGCCAGAGTTCAGAGCCCCATATGCCTGTGCCCAGCTGAGCAGTCACCCTCTCCTGGACCCTCGAAAGATCTGAGCAGATCCTCCCCCCCCTGTGCCCCCTCCCACGCCCGAATGTTTTTTCATAGGATGGCACTGAATCTGCAGCTCCGGGAGTGGGACATATCTGATGGAGAACACGGAGCAGACGAAGGGGGAGGAGGGGAGAGTGGAGCACATCCTGGCCCACCAGGCCTTGAGGATGATGTTCCCACTCCGAGAAGACAGTTCACACAGAAGACCACATGGCCAGCCCAAGATGAGACACGACGTCCCTCAAAGACCCATAGCCCTAGAAGGGACAACACTGGTGACACAGTGCGGGAACGGATCCCGCCACACCGAGGCATAGCACTAAGGGGGTGCAGCAGAAGAGCAAGGAAGTGGAGCAACAAGGTCCCCAGGGAATGCCATAGGAGGACTTTGGGGGCAGGACTTGGTGCCCGCACAGACTGGACTGGAAAACACTGCTAAGGGCCAACAAACAGTCTGTGAACTAACTACGAGCTTTCCTTTCTTGATGAGTTGTGTTTTCTTTTATGGTCATTGGGAAAAAAAAAAAGATATTGTTGGTGGTATTTTCTTTCTTAATTTTTATTTGTATCTTTATATTCGTATTATTTTCTTCTTGCCGGTTTGTTTTGATTTCTGTTGGGTTTCCCATATTGTGAAGCACAGGAGTAGATGCATAGAGACAATAAGTAATGCAATGGTTTACTGGGGATGTGTGAAGGGGAGGCAGGAACAGTGAGGGAATTGGGGGAGCATACAATAAGCGCAGGAGGGGGGGAAGAAGCACTTGAAATGATTGTGATGATGTCTATGAAACTCATTTTAAAAGCAATTTAACTCGACATAGAAGCGTGTGATATTTGAATACTGTATGAAGAATATTGCAACTAAAACAAACAAGCAGAAAGAAACCAAACTTGACCAATGATTATCATGGTTGAAGGAGAAAGCACTGTTGTTTAGGGATCATTGAGTTTATGTTAATGGTTGTGGATTAATTTGGAAAAGGATATCAGTAATCTTTGTACAACATGAAATGTTTTAATTAATGGCACTGAATTTTACATGTAGAAATTGTGTAATTGGAGAGTGTTTTCTTGTGTATATTTTTGCTACACTTACAAAAATTAATTTCATGAATAATAATGAGTACAAGGAAGAAGAAAATGTTCTAAAATTGAAAGTGGTGATAAGTTCACAACTCTTCTTGACATGATTGAATTATTGAATTGTATGACATGTGGATGAAGTACTAATAAAACTGTTAAAATACTTATCCCTATAAATATATGTCATATCTATCTCTATCATCATCTATCATCTAATCGATATCTGTCATCTATGTCTATCTATCATCACCATCTATCATCTCTCTATCACTATCAGTATGGTAGTTACATAATTTCATGTCAGATTGAAAATATATAATGTGGTGAAATCTAGCCTGTCACTGAGGTCACAGACTGATGGTACCTCCTTGTGGGCATGGTTTTCTCATAAGGAGGAACATTGGAACCCCACGCCACCCCCAACTCTGTGTCTTCATCATTATGCTGTAGAGACATTGGATCCTCAAGAGTTTGCACCTACCATCATGTGATATTCCTGCATTCGGCATCATTGCATGTGGCTGCATGAGTCTAAATAGGAACTACGGAATAGTATCGGGCTCATGGACTTGAGTTGGACTGGGCGGGATGTTTTTGTCAATATGTAATTACTTCTTCATATGAAGCTATTTCTTACACATATTTGAGTGACTGGTTTGAATTCTCTAGACAACCAGGCCTAACACAAGCAATCTCTCTGTCAATCTGTCAATCTATCATCTATACCTATCCCTTATGCCTTAACAGAGAAAAACAAGTGTGCACCATAATGTTAGAGATTAGGGGAATCAAGGACATTACAAAGATTATAAATGATAGGTAATTATCACAGCAACCAAATAGCTTCAACATTAAAAATAGTACCTAAAAACAATTAGTTTCCTGTCACTTTTATTTATTGAGTTTTAAGAACTTAGTTCATATTTTGTATATAAGGTCATTATCTCAGCTGTTTTATACAAATATACCCTTTTCATGATTTTGCTTTATATTTCTTAGAAGTGTCTTTCATAGTGCCCCTAACTCAATGTCATTAAATCTATTCTGACCCACAGCCATGCTGCATAAGGTTTTGTGAGTATAAATCTTCATGGGAAGAGAGCAGAAATACTTGGTTAATTAAAACAGACGTTTTTCCATTAGAAGTCAAATGACTATGACACACAGATGACACCAATATGCTGACTGAAAGTGAAGAGATATTTAGCACTCACTGATAGATGCCAATGATTACAGCCTTCAGGTGGTTTATATTTCATCATAAAGAAACCTTTAGTCCTCTGAAGTGAGTCAATAAAAATATTATGAAAAACCAAGAAACTACTTCAGTCAAGGAATTCATTTCACCTAAATCTACAACAGGATCAATACAAGAAGCAATCAGTAATTACAACAAGGTAAAATAAATTTCTAAAAAAACCTCTTTGAATATTTTAATGTCATGGTTGGGACTACGTTATGGCTTTCCCTAGTCATGTCATTCTCTATCACCTAACAGGGATAAGAAATCTTGACAATGACTTTTAAGAGACCAATGAAACCTTAATGTATATTTGAATTATGGTATGGGCAAAGATTATTGAATACACCATAGCTTTCAAGAACTAACAAATCTGTTTTGTACTCCTTAGAATTTCCATAGAAGTAAAGATGAAGATCATTTGTTTGGTTTACTTTTGTTTTTGAGGAATAGGGTCCCGAATTTTTTATAGAATTTATACACCTGCGGAGATAAAACTCTCTGCTTATGACTCCCATACTCACAGCCCAAGATGGTGAATTTAGGTCACATAGTTCAACAACTAATCTCTTCCCTTATGTCAATAGTTCTATCATTTTAAGTAGATTATAAATATATAGAGAGCTTATATACACAGGCACACACACTTAGTCTAATTCTTTGGAAATCTTCTGGTATGTGGCATTTCTCAATAGTTCATCAGCTTCTATTGCAGGTTGGCACTTCAGAGAACAGGGAGGTCAAATTGAGAAATTATTTAAACACTGAAATTCGTGCGTGTAGTATGGTTTAAATGAAATATATCATTTAAACTACGTATATATTTTAAACTAACTTTCATTTTGTTCCTTGGCTTTCTAGAGGTGCACAGCAGCTACATTGGGAGAACACTCAGGAGAAAAAGTGGTGGTCCAGGTGTGCTGGAACAAGATTTTGGCTTTAGCTATTGCTTAGCTCTCATCCTACAGCCTCAAGTAGCAAGAGAGGTGAATGTATGAGAGTACCATCTTCACTCACCCATTAGATTCTCAAGGAGAAACTGCATGTGGACAGAGATAAGACAGACCTTCTTCTTCACGTGATGTCTTAATCACAGTCATGAAATAACCAAGTAGTTGTAATTTTAAGCTGTAAAGAATTGTGCATGATTTCTCTACAGTAGTAGAAAGGTGGAATAAATATGATTGCCCTTTCATTGGGCCCATATTACTCTACAAATTCCAAATTGGAAAGTAATAAGGGCAACTGGATTAAATGACTGACCTAATATCACCCTGTGGCTTGGGGCAGTGGAAATGAAACCCATGCATTGAGTGTAAAGCTCAAGGTGTTGATTTCCATAGTCCAGGACGAACTTTACAGCTTATTAAGAATATTTATGGCCCCCAGAGGAATTTATTTCAGTGGACAGCACTGAAGCTGCTCCTGAGGGAGAAGGATATGTCTGAGCAGAGAACACAGGAGCAAATGAAGGGTGAGGAAGATAGTGGAGCACATCCTGGCCCACCAGGACTGGAGGACAATATTCCCGCTCAGAGCAACCAATCCATAGAGAAGACCATATGTCTGGCCCCACTATGAGACAAAACATCCCGCACTGACTCATAGCCCTACAGGGGACAACACTGGAGACACAGAGTGGGAATTTCACCTGATCTGATCCCACCACATGGAGGTAAAACACTAAGGGCGTGCAACAGAACAGCAAGGGGACCGGAGCAACAAAGTGCCCAGGGAATACCAAAAACAGACTTTGGGGCCAGGACTTGGCACCCCATCAGAATCAACCAGAAAGCACTCCTAAAGGCCAACAAACAGTCCTTGAACTAACCACAGGCTTTCCTTTGTTGTTGTTTTGTCATTGGCTTTTTATTGTTGTTGTTTTGCTTTCTTTTGTTGCTTTGTTTGGCTCTGTCTTGTTTTTGTGCATGTTATTATCTCCACAGGTCTGTCTAAATAAGATAGGCTGGGTGAAGAATCTGGAGGAGAAAACAATGGGACTGACAGTTCCAGGGGGACATGGAAGAGGAGGAGGTGGGGGTAAAAGTAGTGGTGTTAACAAATTCAGGGTCAAGGGAACAATAAAGTGATCCAAATTGGTGGTGAGGAGGGTGTTAGAGGCCTGTTAGGGCACGATTTAGGGTATGTGACTGAGAGGAACTACTGAAACCCAAATGAAGGTGAGCATGATAGTGGGACAGGAGGAAAGTCAAAGAAAATAGAGGAAAGAGCTAGGAGGCAAAGGGCATTTGTAGAGGTCTAAATAAAGGCACATACGTATGTAAATATATTTATATATGAGGATGGGGAAATAGATCTATGTGCATATATTTATAGGTTTAGTATTAAGGTAGCAGATAGACATCGGGCCTCCACTCAAGTACTCCTGCAATGCACGAATACTATGTTCTGTTAAACTGACATTCTGTGATGCTCACCTTCTCGACCTGATGACTGAAGACTAAGCAGGTGAATAAGAAAATGTGGTGAAGAAAGCTGATGGAGCATGGCTATCAAAAGATATAGCATCCAGGGTCTTAAAGACATGAAGGTAAAGAATGAGCCATCAGGTTCAGAAGCAACAAAGCCCACATGTAAGAAGCACCCCAGCTTGTGTGATCACAAAGTGCAGAAGGGATCAGATATCAGACATCAAAGAACAAATAATCATACCATTATGTGCTTACCTTCCCAGTATGATTGCTGAAGACAAATGGGTGCATAAGCAAAAGTGGTGAAGAAAGATGATGGTGTCCATCTATCACAAGTTACAGCATCTTGGCTCTTAAAGGATTGAAAGTAAACAAACTTCAATCTAACTCAAAAATAACAAAGCCAACATGAAAGAAGCACACCAGCCTGTGTTATCATTAGGTGTCGAAGATATTAGGTAACAGGCATCATCAGAACAAAAAATCATGTCATTATGATTGAGGGGGAGTGAGGAGTGGAGACCCAAGCCTATCTGCAGGCAATTGGACATCCTCTTATGGAAGGGTCGCAGGGAAGAGATGAGCTAGTCAGGGTGCAGTGTAGCAACGATGAAACATACAACTTTCCTCTAGTTCCTAAATGCTTCCTTCCCCCAACCCCTATCCCCACTATCATGATTCCAATTCTACCTTACAAATCTGGCTAGACTAGAGGATATACACCGGTACAGATAGGAATTAGAAACACCGGGAATCCAGGACAGATGATCCCTTCAGGATCAGTGTTGAGATTGGCGATACTGGGAGGGTGGAGGGAAGGTGGTATGGAAAGGATTACAAGGATCTACATGTAACCTCCACCCTGGAGACTGACAACACGAATTAGGTGAAGAGAGACATTGGACAGTGTAAGATATACTAATTAATTATAATTTTAAAATTAGTAAGGGTTCATGAGGGAGGGAGTAGCAGAGAGGGAGGAGAATAAAATGAGGAGCTGATACCAAGGGCTCAAGCAGAAAGCAAATGTTTTGAGAATAAGGAAACAATGGATGGATATATGGGTTGCTATAAGAGTTGTATTAGCCTCCACTAACATGTGTAAAATAAATAAATTAACTGTAATTAGCGGGGAAAAGATTATGTGTAGCATGCTTAATAAGAGCATTAAATTCAGAGGGATACTGTCATTAGATTTACACTTCAGATTTCATGATCCCTGTCATGAACTTATCTGAGACAATCATCACCATCACATTTAGAGATGAAGGTGACCTGGACTCGTTGTTAGATGCACATAGTCTGGTGGGTAAGTTGGTCAGACAACCCCCAGCATCAGATGGCATAAGATGGCACTTTGTTGGAAATACCAGTATCGAGTGATGCCATTCCAGCCTGTGTGTAAAAAAGAACCAATCCCGCAATTTCTCAATGACACACACAAACATGACTGTGTTTAAATATCTGGGTATTGATAAAATGTATGGCTCTTTCTGTCAAAGCAGTTACTTATTCCTCTCAACAGCATCTGGCTCAGAGAAGTCCAGATGAATTTGGCTTAAATTTGGTTAGTTGTGATATAATACAGTGGTTATAACCAAGCAGAAAATGAGTGAGGGAGACCAACTCTAACTCTGGACCATTTTTGAGACCTAGGATATGAAAAAGAGAAATGAAAAGGGAACCACTGTTGGAAATTAGCTTTTAAAATGCTTGTTTTGAGTTGATACTCCTTAATTGTCAATAATATGAACAATTTTCCATAAAGCTCAATCTGTGAGTTTGGGTAAGTAGCAAAATAGAGTGCTGTGTCTAGAGCATAAATGGAGAGACTGAATTTGAGGATGCTGACATTTCAGATGTACCAGCGCCACTTGGGTAAAGGGTATTTAAAAGTGTCCATGGTCATTCTCCAAATGCTGAGGCCCTGTTGCCTGTCAGAAGTGCAGGCCTACATTTGAGTCCAGAGTCTCTATTCAGTCTTCAGCAGGTGTCTTTCCATTGAAGATGTGACTTACAGCTTTTGGCGCTTATTCCTACTCTGCTCCTTCTGGTAAATGTTGATTTCTTGCTCACTGCTCTGGCAGACCTGGCCAACTTAAGAATCAACTCGACTGGAATAGTGTTATATTGGGTGCTCTCGAGTAAACAAACAGTCTCTTCTCAGAGTTATCTGAGAGGTTATAGAGTTAAGACCTTGCTTTGTCTGGTGAGATACATCTGTAGTTCACTTTAATTTATTTAACGAAGCTGAGACTGGATATAGATCAGTGAGATACTTAAGGTTTATTGCACCAACCTGGCCCATAAACATATGTGAGCTTAACTGAAGGACGGAGAGATAAATGGCTCAGTGAGCCTTGGCTTTCTTGTGCTCAGGTCTCTTGTTCTCTTATGGTTGGACCAGGGTGCAGCTGCCTTAGCTAGTTCCTTGCTTTAGCTGGAAAGGCTCACTTCCTGCAAGACATCCCTGAGGAGAAGCCACATGGACCTCCCAGGATGCAGCCCTGGGTGTTGGAGCTGCCATGTGGAGACCCCTGTGAGCGCTGAGCTGTTTACACACTCACTGATTCCGCTTTCCTCCTGAAGTCGGCATCATTGCATGTGTTTTGTGAGCTTGAGTAGGACTTTGTTGATCAGTGTCAGAAATATGCACTAGTTTCAGACTTATGGGCTTGGACAGCCCTGGGTTGGGATGCTTTCTTAATTAACACTTACCCTTTATATAAAACTCTCATATATGTATATGTACATATGGATTTCTGTGGATTTGTTTCTCTAGTCTATCCAGACAAACATAAACAGGAACTGGGTGTTGTATTTACGTTGCTTGTTGGAATGGTGGTGGTTTGTGATGCTCATGATCCAAAAAAGATCCCCCCAAGAACTTGGAGTAAGCAGATTAAGAGCTCCCTGAATGTCAGGAAAGAAAATGGGTTTGGGAAAGTGTGAGGTAATGAAGACTCCCTGATCCTTTCAAGAACTAGATCCTGTTCACTCAGAAATGCACAAGATATATTGGAGTCCAAGGCAAGAGAAGAGTCGTAGGGGGCATGATGGTAAGAATCCTGGACTTAGGAATAGTTGGCTTTCCTTTGACCTTTACCATACACATCTTAAGAACAATTCGCTCTCACTACAGACTGAAAGAAAAATTACCTCATGGTGGCCGTAGAACAAAGAGTGGAGCCTGAACTCAGTCCTTCTCCATTGATAAGTCCAGGGCTCCCCCACACAGCACATTATTCTTCAGGCCTAGGGTGGAATTCTCTTGTCTAGCTGTGAAGGCATTCAGTTCTCGTCAAATAAAGTTGTCTAAATATGACATTGCTGGATGTTCTCCCATGCTTGCTGACAGTTTCCGCAAAGTGAGGGTCTCAGTATCAGGCCAGGTCTATAGGGGATGATAGTGACAGAAAGGCCAACTCTCACTGTGTCAAGGTGTCTTGCTGAGGTGCAGCTACAGGAATCAGGTCCAGGACCGGTGCAACCCTCCCAAAGTTCTCCCTAATAGCTCTGTCTCTTGTTACTCCACCACCAGTGGTTACTGATGGCCCAGAATCCTCCAAACCCTGGTAAAGGGAATGTGGTGGATGGGACTCAAGTGCTCTGATGGTAATGCAAAAGATATCCTGTCCTTCCAAAGTCGATTCTCCATCACTAGAGACACAAGAAAGAATCAGTTCTTCCTGCAGCTGAGCTCCATGACTGCTGCGTACATGGCCCTGTGTTACTGTGCAAGGAGCACAGGGAGCGGAAGTTATTGTGAGCCCAGACACAAACCTCCCCTGCAGGGGAGACATTGGCAGCAGGGGGCACTAAGGCCCCACAGAGAACAGGATTCACATCAGGAGCAGGTGCAGATGGCTTCAGGGCTGGCTATCTTTTGTAATCAGTGATTCTTCTACATCCACAGCTTCCCTAGGGAATCTTTCTCTATTTTTAAAAATAATTCTGTGCCACCTGAAATGCAGGTTTTCCCCCCTTCTGCCATGGTGCAGTCAATTTACCCTCCTCATTCTAAAGAAGAAATAAAATTTTTATTTAATAGTGTCCCAGTGCAAGACAGAATCATGAAGTAATTATGAAACAGAATCATGAAGTAATTATGAAAGCTAATTATTTCTAAGGTCTATTTCAAGCAGTGTTAAGAGTGGGGGGAAATGCCTACATTTGTGTTAAGAAGATTCTCAACGTATAAAATTCTACCGTGCAATTTACAAAATGCCTAATGATATAAGCATTCATCCTCCCTGCAGATCAGTAAAATTTGAGCCATTCCATTGTTATTGTATAACAATTCAATGCACAACTGAAGGAAGAATGCCTAGTCCTATGCCGTCCTTAAAAAGAAAACAAAAATAAAGGAAGGAAGGGTCTCAAAGAGATGAATTGAAGCATAACTGAAACACTGGGCTCAGATATAATAATTGTGGGGAGGCCAATGGACCAGGCAGAGTTTTCTTCCACTCTATGTAGATTCACAGTGAGTTAGAACCAACTCCATAGCACATAACAATAGCAAACACCACACGATCCTAACAAGATTTGCTAAATTTGAGCACACTCTTTTAGCCAGTGTATCAATCTGTCTCCTTGAGGCCTTCAAAGAAGGATATGCTTTCTGCATGGACATTTCAGAGAGCCTGCAGTCTGAGGACATAGTCACTTATGACTATTTAGGAAACAGTTCAAATTCATATCATGAAAATGTCAGAACCCCAGAGTGGTAAGGCAGCTATTCTGGGAAGGGACAGGTACAAGACAATGTGTTTGCAAAATGTAACTTACTGGTTATATTTTGGTGAAAAAGGAAACTTGCACTTCATGTGACATATTTCAGTTATGGGCTGTTAAACTAAGTCCACAAAATGGGAGGGATATACTTCATGACTTAAGTCATACTATGAGGTCATACATCTTCTATCATTGAATCAATCCCAACTCCTAGAAATCTGATATACTGTTTTCTGGTATGTAAACCAACATGGGACAAATAATTTAAGTTTTCCCCAGTCACTGGATTATAGACATCCAATGCCCTAAGTACAAGTAC
Organism: Tenrec ecaudatus; assembly: GCF_050624435.1. Classification (NCBI taxonomy): domain Eukaryota; kingdom Metazoa; phylum Chordata; class Mammalia; order Afrosoricida; family Tenrecidae; genus Tenrec; species Tenrec ecaudatus. Next base: position 72,121,969 of record NC_134544.1, on the reverse strand, counting down.
CTCCAGGGTTTCTATACGCTCATAGTAATTTAAAAAACAAACAGAAACAAAAACCAACCAGATGTAGATTTAGTTTCCATGGAGATAATCCTGACTCACTGTGACCCACTAGGATCACCGCTATGGAAGTTTTCTAGTTAAATTATGTCTTGAAAAAGTATACCATTTTATTAATTAGGATTCTTCTAAACTATGTTATATTTCCATCATAAAATAACAGGGCTAGACTCCCCAGATTCCCTCATCGAGCTTAGGGTCACAGCTATGGAATAATATTTGTAGTCAAGCTATGTCTCAGAAAACTATACAATTCTCTTAACTAAGATTCTTCTGAACTGTTACAGTTCCATCATGAAATAATAGGGGTTGACTCTTCACATCGCCCCCTATCACGATGCCCATCTCCAGGGAGTGGTTCCTTATGAAATCATGTTCAAAATACAGAGGAAGAATGCTGCATTATTGTGGTTGTATTTATAAAATATATTTGCTCTTCTAGCAATCCATGCTGTGTCCAATACTCTTCATCAGGAACGTGCTACTTATACCTGATGGAGAACAGGAACCGGGCATTCCAGAACTCGGCTTATATGCAAAAACAAGTGCGCTATAGAGTAAAAAGCTGACATCATCTCCCCATAGACACCACTCATCGAGGACATTGCCATATAGGTTACTCATAAACCATCAAGACGAAAGTCCACTCGTCATGGAGTGGCTATGGAGTTTCCTTTTCCCACTGGCAGTTGCCCTAGGTAACTAGGCAAGATCCTGGAGTGGGGAGGATGCTATGGTAGCTCCAGAGCACTCATCTTCTGTTTCACTTCTTCACAGGTGCAAGTGCCCAGATCCAGCTGGTGCAATTGGGGGCTGAGGTGAAGAAACTAGGAGAGTCTGTCAAGGTGTCCTACAGGACTTCTGGATATCCCTTCACTAGCTTTAGCATGGTGAATGGATGCCGCAGGTATGGCAGGTGCAAGGGAAAGGCCTTCAGTGGATGGGCTGGATCTACACTACTCTGGGAAACCAGCATATGCCCAGGGCTTCACACAAGGCTATGTCTTCTCCTTGGACGCCTCAGTCAGCACAGCGTATCTACAGATGAGCAGCCTGAAGTCTGAGGATACTGCCACCTATTACTGTGCAAGACACAGTGTGAAACCCACATCCTGAGAGTGTCACAAAACCTGGGGAGATGGGGCTGTGCTGCGCTGAGGCAGTGACCCAGAATAGCAACTGAATCCTTTCTTTATTTACTGGTTATGCACTTAGACATGAGAAACAAAGAAAAATACTTTTATTTCCTGTGGAATGAAACCAGTGACCCAAAAGGGGAGGAGGAAAACACATCAGTATGTAACCTTTTCTCAAGTCTCTTGTGTAAATACATCTATCATGGTATAAGAACTATGCAGACTCCATGGAGGTCAGATTCCTCATTTCCAGACACAATGCCAAGAACACGCTGTAGCTGCACATGGACAGCCTGGAACTCCAAGACAAGGGCATCTATTACTCTGTGAGAAAGATCCTGAAAGGAAGTCAGTGTGTCCCCGACATAAATCTTCCCTGCCCTGACGGGGCTGGACTGCAGGGGGCGCCCAGGACCCACCAATTATGGGAGACAGACCCAGGAGCAGGTGCAGAGGAACAGTTTCTGAACTGGTTTCCTATTGTGCTGTAGTGATTCTTCTCCATCTCACAGTTTCCCTCAGGGAATCTCCGATTGTTGTGACAGTTTGTCTACTGCTGATATCTCTGAAGCTAAAAGTCGTAACAGGAGAAAGTACTGTTGCATGCAGAGAAAGGAGCCTGTCTCACATCTTGGGAATGTTGCCAGAGGTTCCCTGGATCATTGTTTAATGAACCTCAGGGAAACCCGGGGAGACTTTTCCAACCTCCTTCAGGGCATCTCAAGTCCCTGGGTTAAGAAAACAGTTAAGCACTCTACTAGTAGCTGAAAGACAGAGAACAGTTCTGTGGAGTTGTTTCCAAGATATCAGAGTCAGTGTAGTGATCCCATTAGTTTTCCTCAATTAGCACACCATCAGGGTTTGTGGTGGGTGTCCACAGCAACTGGTTCAGCATCAGTAACATGTCAGTGGAAAATGACGTTCACATCTGACTCTTTTATCTCCTAAAGAAGTGTCCCTGTCAGTCAGAGTCAACTATGACCTGGCATCTCCTTTTCTCCTACTGTTTTTTTCATTTTTCTTCTTCTTCCTGGTTCAGCAATGTCATCTAATTCATGGTTACTATGTGGTTCATAATTGGTGATGCAAAATATTCATATTATTAACACATCTGTAAAAAAATAAACGTGTATGCTAGTCTGAGTGCTTCAAGATGCAAACTATAAGATAAATGAAGTTTGCTTTAGTTTAAACTCTTGGTTTAATGTTATTAGGTGCTATCAATTGGCCCTCTATGGATCAAAACAAAGCATTGCCTGGTCCTTGGCCACCTTCACATTCTCTGTTTGCGTCTGTTGTTACAGCCTGTGTCAATCCATCTCAGTGAGGGCCTTCCTCTTTTCGATGCCCTTCCACTTTACCAAACATGATGTCCTCAGGGATTAGTTTTTCCTGGCAATGTGTCCAAAGTATCTAAGACAAAGTATTGTCATCCATGCCTCTAAGGAGCATTCTGACTGCATTTTTCCAACACAGACTGGTTTGTCCTTTTAGCAATCCATGGTCCATTGAATATTTTTTCTTAGTAGTCCATGGTACTTTGAATATTTTTCTTCAGTACAATAATTCAAATGCATTGATTCTTTATTGGTCTTCCTTAGTCAATGCCCAACTTTCATATGCATATGAGACAATGGAGAAAACCATGAATTTGGTCGGGCACATTTTAGTCCTCAAAGCAGCAACCTTGCTCTTCGGTGCTGCAGATTTACCTAATGCAATATGTTTTTTTTTAGTTTATTAATTGCTGTTCCCAGAGCATTGATTGTGGCTACAAGCAAGACAAAATATATGACATCAACTTTTCCTTCACTTATCATGATGTAAGCTTTCAGTCCAATTATGAGGAATGTTGTCTTCTTTACATTGAGTTTGTATCCATACTGAAGGCCACGATCCGTGATCCAGGTGTCTCAATTCCTCACTTTCATCAAAGAAGGTTGTGTCATCTGCATATCAGAGGTTGTTAATAAGCTTTTCTCCAAACTTGGTGCCACATTCCTCCTCATCTACTGTGATCACTTGTTCAGCACGCAGATTGAACATGTACAGTGAAGAGATACAACCTTGACATACACCTGTCCTGAATTTAAACCACAACATATTACCTGGTTGATCCGTGAGCACAACTAGATATTCTGGAATTCTCCTCATTATCAAGGTTATCCAGTTTATTATGATCCACAGAGTTTAATGTCTTTGCATTGTCAAGGAAACACAAATAAACTTCTTCCTTTTATTCTCTGCTTGAGCCATGATCCATCTGACACCAGGAATGCTATGCCTTGTTCCACATCCTCTTGGCTCTGGTCTGAACGTCTGGCAGTGCCCTGTCAATATGCTGCCAGAAACTTTTTTGGATGGTCTTAAGGAATATATTACTTGCTTGAAATATCAGTAATAGCATTCTATATTTTGAGCATTTTTATGGGATCGCCTCCCTTGCAATGGGCACAAATATTGTCCAGTCAGTTGACCAAATAGCTGTCTTCCAAATATCCTTGCACATGAGACTGAGTGCTTCCAGTGTTTTCACAGTTTGCTGCAACAGATAATAGAATTAGGAATGATAAAATAAAATGGAGAGCAAAGATTACCTTATCTTCTACCTGAATAGTGTCCCCGGGCCACAGGCAAGATGTGAATAAAATAAATGCCCGCTATCTTGTTGCAAATTATTTAATCTTTAGTAGATACAGCAATGATACACTCAGCATTTGGGGGGAGGAACTTCTGTAACCCACAGGTCTTGATGCCATCTCCAAGAAAACACTGAATTATTCTAACCAAAGAACATGAAAGATGACCCAGAGAAGTTTGAAAATCCCTTCTCCTTCTTTCCCATGGCCCTCAGGAGCAGCCCCACACAGATGTTCCCCTTCTCATCACCAGAGGAAGCTGAGAGATGCACTCGATTGGGAAAGGCACTGTTCTGCATTTTCTATTGCCGCAGTGCGTGTGTGTGTGTGTGTGTGTGTGTGTGTGTGTGTGTGTTAATGGAGACATTTTGCTCTTCTCCATAAGCTGAAAACCAGCTCTGCCTGATATCTGGGTTACCAGCCTTGACGAGTTTTATCTGGATGTCAGGCTGTACTATGTAAAATCAGAGATGTGTCATCTACAACCACAGTACCCTTCCTTTGAGGAGTCTCCTACAGTGCCCTTCTGGCATCCTGAGTGCTGTCTTTTCTGTTCTCTTGAAGGATGGTCTCTGTCTATGTTTCTCCCTCCTAGTCTCTGTATTCCCAGGTCAGGGGTAGTTCTTTGTCTGGGATCACAAAAGGGCTGGAATGGACATCTCACCCATGTCTCCACTGGCATCTTCACCCAGGTACATCTGCTGCAGCCTGAGCTAGAGGTGAAGAGGTCTTGGGGGGCAGTGGGGGAAGGCTTTGAAGATCTCATGTAAAGCATCTGGATACAAATTTTCCAGTAGCTATTGGTTCATCTGGATTGACCTGCAGTGCGAGGGGATGACTGATCCTTAAGATTCAAGAACACACTATAGATTCTCATTCCAAGGCCATATCTTGTCCATGGACAAGACTTCAGCACTGCCTTCCTGTAGTGGAACAGCATGAAGGTCTCAGACACAGCCATGCATTACTGTGTGAGGACAGAGCGACGGAAACCACATCTCGAAGCGCCCCAAACCCTTGACAGTCACAGCTGCAGAGCAGAGCTCTCAGAGCCATTTCAGGAGGAGATTGTGGGATGGGGAGAAATGGAGGAGTATGGGAACACCACTAAATGACCCACTTGCTTGAGAAGTAAGGCAATTTATATTTGCCTGGAGCAGACTGCTGTCACCAGACCACTCTCAGAACTCAATAATATATAGCTGTGAGCAGGTATTTGCCTCAGGAGAATATAAAACAGGTCACAAGACAAAGACACACCAACAGTTGGGTGTAATGTAGGTGTGAACAAATACGTATATAGGGTGCTTCCTCACGCTTCCGCTTCAGTATGCTTCATACCTACCATGTTATCACCAGCCTGCATACTCCACATCCCATTTCTTCTGCTGAAATCTGAGAGATCAGTACCTCTCATTATATATGGGGAAGACATTCAAACAGTCGTGGATGTACATGGTCCTGTAAACACTAGGATAATTCTAGAACTATGTTAAAAGAAAAGGGCACTATTTCTCTAAGAATGTACGCTTTCCACTTTAATGCAGAGAGCACCCCACCCCCCTTCCCACGCTCCTCTTTCTGTCTTTTGTGTTGCTTTCCGTGAACCTTGATTGTCTGGGATCTGTAATGCTTAGCCGTTGAAGAGTGCTTACCAAACGTTGAGTTGAGAGCAGATTGTCTTTGGTTTCTGGAGGAGACGATAGAACAGAAATTAGAATCAAAAGGATCTAGGTATGCACATCATTAACTTTCTATGACATAATGGCAATGGGTTGTACCTCAGGAATGAGAAATATAGTGCGTTCAGAGTGAAGGGTCTAGGACAACTGGAAAAATGCATATATGTTCAGAAGAACTCTGTGGACTGAGAGTTCATGGGAATATAGAGGCATTTTGTAAATAAGTAATGAATTAATTTAGTATTGTATGAGTGTTGGCAGAGGGCAGCGGTTCTACTAAAGAATTAAACCTGGGACAAAGGTTAAAAGAAACAGAGCTCCTTTCTTCAGTCTCAAAGTTATCCATGGAGCTTAGTGAATTTCCCACCTTGCATTCCCTCCTAGTTAAATTTGTAACAGAGAGCCTTGGTGGCAGAATAGGTAAGCGCTCAACTGCTAACTGTGCTAGATGCATAATCTGGTGTCAGTTTGAGGATTAAGAGTTTAGGGGTGGAGTCTAGGTTGCCAATCAGGATATAGCAAATAAGCCCTCTGTGTGGACATGGCCTTCCCCTGAGGATTCTGGGAATTCCTGTGTTTCCTCCTTGGAGGCAGGAGGCATTCTCTCTCTGCTCACTCCCTGAGAGATGCTCTACTGACAAGACACATAGCACTGCACTGATAGATCCCGTGCCCTAGGAACTGGAGGAGACACGTGGAAACCCCTGCCAACACTGAGAGGCTTACAACACCATTAGATCCACAAGACTTCCCACCCACTGGCCTGTGATCTTCCTGCATTTGGCATCATAGCATGTGTCTCGTGAGTCTGAAGAGGACTTTATAGATTGGTATTGTACATATGGGCTAATATCAGCCTTATGAACTTGATCTAGATTGGGCAGGGATGTTTCCTTAATGGAAAATTACTTTTTTATATAACGCTCTCTCTTATACACATGTGAGTGTCCATGAATTTGTTTCTCTAGTCTACCAAGACTAACACACTAGCCAAAAGTTGGGCAATGCAAAGCTACTTGGTATCTCAGTTGGGAAAAGATCTGATGGCCTGCTCCCATCAGGATCACACACTAGAAAACCGTACGGGGCAGCTCTCTCTCATGAACCGTCACTCTGAGTGTCTCCTAAAACAATGCAGGGCTCTTGGTTAATATATTTATAGTTTCAGAACCACAAAATATTCTTAAATGTTGTAACCTGAATTCTATCCAGGAAAAGATTCTGGCTTATTTTTGTTCTTCTTTTTCATGGAAGAAATATGTATACTTTAAATTGTGAACACTTATTTTTACCACTTTATGAAAAAGAAAATAAGTTTCATGACTATTTTAATCATGAACTCTCAAACAGTATAATTAATATTGAAGAGAAATAAGTTGGTATTTTAATAATTACGAATAAGCCACTGACATCACGGTTGTTGGTAGGTGTACTTGAGTTGATATTCCACTCATCACAACACCAACGGGTAGAGTACAACAGCCTGCCTCAGTTCTAAGGAAAATAGCTTGGTGGATTAGAAAGATGAACATTTTTCCAACAAACAAGTGCTTAAACTTCACATCAATGAGACCACTTGAAATAATATTAAACTTCAGTACTATGTAATTGGAAAATAAAAAGGCTTGAAGTAAATATGAGTTTGTGTAAAATTGTCTGTTTGAAAATATTTGCATTTTACTTCTAGTTGAACGATTAGTTGAATTTAATTCATTTTCAATTATTTTGGGGATATATAGTCATTCACATAGGACATCATTCCACTAAATTATTTTAGACATAGTTAATAGACAATGAAAACCAAAACACCAAAAAAAGATATAAATTTTGTTTGGTGATATTTCAATGCAGTGAAATATTCTATAAGTCACTGTTAGGTTAGCTGAATTGAAAATTTTCTCAATAACACACACACATGCACATCCATACACATACTTATCTGAGTTACCCAGAGGAATAAACCTGGTGAAGTAGATGTGTGTGTATATATATATATATATATATATATATATATATATACACACACACACAGAGATTGATATCAAGAAATAGCTCACATGATAAATGAGGACTCACAAGTACCAAATCCTTGGATTAAGTGGCAGGCTGATGTCTTATGTGATAAACAACACGAAACAAAGCCTCACTGTCATCAAGCCAATTCTGACTAATAGCATCCCTGCAGGACAGGTAGATCTGGTTCTGTGAGCTTCAGGGACTGTAACTCTTTAGGGGAAATACAAATCCCAGTCTTTCTTCCATGTAGTGGCTGGTGGGTTCAAACTACTGACCTTGAATATGATAGGGGCAGGTGGCTGTCAGGCTGCTAAGATAACAGGGATTATGAGGGCTAGTGAATCCTCACTCTGCAGGGCAGGTGCTAATAATCAGAGATCAAAGTATGAAGTCCTGGTTATTCAGAAACATAGTTGTGAACTGAGGACCATGTATTATCTTTGTTTGTGGTCCTGATGGTTTCTGCTTCCCAAAGTGCTCCTTCAAGGTCATGATCTACAGACTCTGAAGAAATTCCATTTCAAGGGAAAGGGAATATTTTCTAGGCAGAGAGGTAAACTGAGGGCAGAGAGACAGACAGACACATAGGCAGAGAAAAACAAAATCTACTTTATGTTGACATGGAGGTATTTCCTGGCACAATAACCCTTCAATGCACCTGACTCCAAAGATATTTTTGGTGCAGACTACTCGCCCAAGTTAATGAATGTTTCAAGGTGTATGACAAATAGCACCTTGATTCCGGTTTCATCATGAGTCAATGTTTGGGGACCATTTAATTCCTTTATTAATACTTTGGAATATTTAATATTTTCAACAAGAGTGAATGGACATTTGGAATGATTAAAAATGTGAGCATTCAGGGAACCCTGGAGAGTTGGTGACTCTTTGATGTTTATTGGTCTACTTCTCTATTTACCATTATCTGTCATTCTTTATGAAAAAAAATCACTACCATTGAGCTGATGCTGACTCACAGGGCCCTTATAGGGCAGGGTAGAATTGCCCTCGTGAGATTCCAAGACTGGAGCTTGTTAGGGGAGTAGAAAGCCCAGAGTGTCTCTGATGTATGGGTGAGGATTTTGAACTGATTACCTTATGGATCACAACCCAACATGATCCATGGTGGTGTAGTGAGTACGTGTGAGGCTGTGTTCTTTAAGGTCAGTAGTTGAAAACCACCAGCTGCTGTGCAGAGAAAGATCAGGCTTTCTATTCCCATAAAAAGTTAGTCTCCAAAACTCATAGGGGCAGTTCAACCCTGTCCTACAGATTCGTGCTAAGTCTGACTGGACTCATACAGCAGTGAGAGATCTTTCTTTATATCTATTTATTATCTCCACATAGCTAACATAAATTATTTATCTGCAGGTGTGTTCACCAATCTATCTTTTATTTTTGACACTTTCTAAATATCCATCCACACCTTGGAGTCTAAGTTCATTTACCCTATTCCTAGAGATTTCCTGGATCCATAACTAAATCTGGATGCCTGAATATGTCCTGGGGTGGATAAAGAGAACCCTGGTCTAGTAGAAGTGAAGAACTCTGAGACAGAACTGTCTTCTCTCAATGGTACTCTCAGCATCATTCTCCCCACAGTGTGAGTCTCTAAGCCAGGGACCTTCCTTCACCTTATTTAACGTTTACATACAAATGCATCTCGCACATGCAAACTTCTCTTAGGCAGCCACAAGAGAACACTGGACACGTGAACTTAAACTCGGGTTCCTCCTCATCGTGGAGAACGTTCCTGGGTGTCAGAGACCTCATGCACAGGGACATGAAACATGCGTTGGTTTTCCTTTTTCTGGCAGCAACTTCTAGAGGTGCATGCTTCAGGGGTTCCCTGTGAAGTCTGGAATTCTACCTCGGAACAAATGGTTCAGTGGGTTTCTCCCTGTGTCCAGGGATCCTGTCCCAGGAGCAACTACAGGAGCCAGGCCCGGGACTGGTGAAGCCCTCGCAGACTCCGTCCCTCACCTGCACGGTCTCTGGATTCTCTTCAACCAGCAATCGTGTGCACTGGTTCCACCAGACTCAAGAAAAGGGGCTGATGTAGTTTGGTATGATATGGAGTCCAGGGGAGTACACACGATACTCCAACTCTCCAGTCCCGAGTCAGCATCACCAGGCATATCTCCAAGAGCCAAGATTGTTTAAAGCTGACTTCCGTGAATTATGAAGACACAGCAGTCTATTACTGTGCAAGAGACAGGTATAGTGTTGGGAAAACAGTGTGAGCTCAGACAAAAAATTCCTTGTGGTAGCCAGCAGGGGGACGGTGTGTTGGGGTCCCCAGTACACACTCAGTTTAGCGCCCTATCTTCTCAGCAGATGCTATGGAAAGCAGTTGGGTGTGGGCTTCTTCTCAGAAGCTGTGGTTTCCACACCTTGTCACCACCTCCCTGGGGACTCCCAAGCACAGTAACTCTAGGGAAAATTTGACAGGGAACAATACTTTTTCAAGTGGATGGATTTGTTTGTCTTCCACTGATCATCCCAGAGATTATTTCAAAGCAATGGTTCTTGGTGAGACTTTGGTTTGCAGTTCAGGGAACTAAAAGGCATCATTAATGGCAAAGTTTAGAAACAATGCAGAATTGTTTCTAACATTGATCATGTTAAAACTACATCTGGGGTGAAGGAAAAAAGAGGAGCTGATAACAAGGGCTCTATAGAAAGTAAATGTCTAGAAATGAACGATGGCAACATATGTACAAATATGCCTGATACAATTGATATATGGATTATAATAAGAGTTGTAAAAGCTCCCAATAAAATGACCTTTTAACAATAAAAAACTAAATCTTTCCCCAGCTTTCACATATATCATCAATTTTCTCATTTATATGAATACTCATCAATCTATGTTACTGCAATATCATATTTAGAATAACCTGGGTAATGTTATGCACATTGATATTAACAATCTCACATTTCAGAGGAAATATTTTCTCCCAGAGATACCTTGAAATTCTTGAAATTTATCTCAATTTGCCAAACTTAGGGAAGTTCTGCTGGCACTAGTAGATAGAATCCAGGGATTCCTTTTTTAAAATCACAATAAATATATAACCCCAAATATCAATTATGCTAAGATTGAAAAACTGTACTATATAGCCTTAAAACTTACCATGTAAATACAAATATTCATCTGCAGAGTAAATGACAGTTTATGAGAATTACACTTATGACCATCTTCACCAAATCAAATTAGAACGCTTAACCCTTTATAAATATGTGGTTATGTTATCAATAAATTCACAGTTGCAGTTATCCACACATTCATACATATTTTTGCCTAGCCAAGAAGAGCTATAGTTTATGTAAGAATTAGTAAAATAAATTCTGCATTCATGTGTTTATTCCAAGTAAAACATGTTTAAACATGCCTCTGCTATCAGGGGATGACTGTGGCCATATTTTCTCAGTAACACACTCAACTTGGTTTCATTAGGGTGATTTAAAATACATGTTTGTGTGGAAGTCGTGAAAGAAAGAAAGAAAGAAAGAAAGAAAGAAAGAAAGAAAGAAACTAGGTCGACAGAAAGTCTGTCTTCTGCACACATGATAGTTAAAAAATGGATCAAGTGTTATAAGAAATATAGTGGAAACTTCACAGATGAGCCAAAGAGGGGAAAAAGTCAACTGCTACAAATGATGAAACTGGCAGACATGAAGTGCTTGTGGAAGAAGACCGTCGAGTTACCATTGAGGAGGTAACTTATGAAGTGAGAATATCACATGGTTCTGTATTTTAAATTTTAAGTGATAATTTTGGTTTCTTGATTGGTGCCAGAAACCAGTACACATACATCAATGAGCTCAAAATATTGATATTACACAATTGTTTTAAAAGAAAACTGAAATTAATGAAGCCAGCTTTTGGTAATGAAACTTAATTATTGATAAATCTTGGATGCATCACTATGATCCAAAGAGAAAGACACAATGAAAACAGTTACTTCTGAGGGAATCATCTAGGTCGATATTCAAGGGATAAAGTTCAATTCAGAATATGACAGCGATTTTATGGATTCTAACAGGTAGGTCTGGAGTGAAATTCTCATAAGACATAGAAAACCTAAGAATATTACTATGAATAAGTTTAAAGAAAATGAAACATGACATTAGTGAGAAAACATCCTAGAATGTTGCACAAAAGATCTTTTCTATCTATCATGACAATACACCAGCTCATTCTTCAAGAGTTGGAAAGGTTGTCCATAGAGGATTTTACACCAAGGACAAACCTTACACCATGGACACTGAAGAGCTGACTTTCCCCTGCATATTTCTGGGTGTCCCCAAAAGTAAGAGAACTTCCTTGAGGCTTGTGGAACTTTCATTCTGATGTGCTGTCAATCAAGGGGGATAGAATTCTTTGGGGGAAAGTTTAGAAGAATAGCTTTACATTTTAATTTTTTTGTTTAGTAAAAATGTTTAAAATTGTAGAGAAACATTTTGTATATATATATATATATATATATATATATATATATATCCTATATCTCAGAGACGGAGCAATATGGCGACTGAGTAGCACACATGGGAGGGACTCCACAAAGACCAGTGGAAAATAACTGCAAGAGGGATATCCTATACTTCCAGAATGAAGGATTATCAGCATAAAGTAGACACAAATTTAGTAAAAGATCAGTAACCTTTGCTGATAGACTCCACGTTGATATCGACTCTCAACACTAGCCGGCTGTGTGAAGACCCCCAAATCTCTAGACCTAATTTTCCCAGTCAAGGAGCTAGCTTGGATGATGAAGGTGCTGAGATTCAGGGACATAAGTCTACAAGACCAGCATGAGGCTGATATATGCACAAAAAGACTTGGCTTGCAGAACAAGGCAGGAGAGCTCTAGTAGGATGCCCTGGAAGCCTTAGCTCCCGAATAACAGAGATAGTACAACCTATCTGTGGTAGTCAAAAAATCTGGTGTCAACTTGACACTGTTAAGGGTGAAGGGGTAGAGTTTAACCTGTCACCCAGGCTGCAGCTTGATGACCTCATTTAGAGGTCCAATTGAGATTAATATCTCACTGGAGGCCAGACACATACTCTCTGCTTCGTCTTCCTACTGACAAGACACATAGAGCTAGGCTGATGGAGCCAGAGACCTGAAACTGGAGGAGCCACATGGAGACCCATGCCAGCACTGAGAGGCTTCCACCACCACTGGATCCAGAAGACTTTTCACCCATTGGCTTGCGATCTTCCTGTATTCAACATCATTGCATGGCTTCGTGCGTCTAAAGAAGAATTTATGTACTAGTATTCACATGTGGGGTAATACCAGACTTATGGAATGATCTAGACTGGAATAGGATGTTTTCATAATGTAAAATTGCTCATTAGCATCAAGTTCTCTCATACACACATATGAGTATTTCAGGATTGTTTCTCTAGTCAACCCAGACTAACACACTACCCAAGAAGTGTGGCAATCACTCTACAGTACAGCCTGCAGTGATCACAAATAGTGATTAGAGTAACTCTCCACAGAAACTGGGGGAGGTGAGTTCCAGGTTAGAGATATGCAGGCAATTAGTTAGGGAATGGACCACATCAAAGCAGAATGTGCCTCCCATAGGACTCTTATCTTCAGTAGGAAGTGTGCAGGCCAGATTCAGAACTGTCCAAAATCTCTTTGTGTCTTTATTTATCTATTTTCAGTCTCTCTTTTTCAGTTAGATGATATGATTCAGGAATGGTCATGCTTCCCAATGCAAATCTGTTCACATTCTCAATATGCCATATTCATGGATAAGGATACTGAATATAAAGGAAATGTCAATACTACCTAATGAGATATTTAAATAAAATTCAATTCCAATCCAAATACCAACTTAATCATTTAAAGAAATGAAAACAGCAACAACGACAACAAAAACCTATGACTGACTTCATACGGAGAGTCCCAGGATAAGCAAGAGACCCCAAAAGAATAAGAACAAGGTAGGGGCCTCACAGAAACCAACCTTACAATTATTACAGCCACAGCCATCAAAACAATCTGGCATTCATACAATGACAGGCATTTTGACCAATGGAACAGAATAGAAAACAAATAAATAATCCATCCACAAGCAGGCAACTGATCTTCAATAAAGGTCCAAGGGGAATTTATAAGGGACAGCAACATTCTTTTCAACAATGGTGCCGGCACAATTGAATCACAACCCTCAGAAGATGAAAGAGACCTGAAACTACAGCTCATGTACAAAACCGAACACAAGATGATCAAGGACCTAACGTCAATCCCAGAGCTATAGGGTCCATCTATAAGGAAGCAGGGACACATGTAAGTGCCCCATTGCAGGGCACTCGTACACTGTCAAACAGAGCAAAAGAAGTACACACAAAGAAACAATATAGATGAGAGTGACCTTCTAAAAATCAGACATTTTTGCATCAAAAGAATAAAAGGGGAAAACAAGCAACAAATAAAACAACAACAACAAAATTCTTGTAATTTTAGGCTGCAGTGTTGTATGTCTATTTCGTGTACAACTATAGACAACTGAAGCAAATATGATTGAATTTTCCTTGGAGCCAAATTTTTCATCATTTCCACCTTTCAGAATTTTGAGAGATTCAGTGCACCTTGATTAAGTGACCGACCAAGCCTAACTCCAGGAGATGGGGGACTGCAAAGGAAACCCATCTGCGTCTAGAGTTGGATGTGTTGCTCCTTCAGAGTAAAGGGAGCACTCAGGAGCTCATTGAGAACATGTGTACCAACCCTGTTAGGAAAATGATGTGCAGATGGGTAATGTCATGTGGGTGACATTTAAGGAGACCCCTATGAACCACTGCTATGAAATTATCTGAGATGATTGTGGCAGTCAAACTCAGACATGGAAGTGAGCTGAACTCATGTGCAGCTACATCACGGTCTCAAGCTTAAATCAGTCAGACAAGCACCAAGGGTAGACGGTGAGATGGGGGCTTGGTAAAATGAACAGGATCAGGTGATGCTCTGCGAGTGCACATATGAAAAGGGAACTGACTCAATTATCTCCAAATGAAAAATGCTAGTGTCCTGTGCTTATACCCCTGGATTGTACTGATATCTATGTGTCTTCGTTTCAAAGCAATTGCTTATTCCCTTCAGCAAATTCTGGCCCAAGGAAGTCCAGGTAACCAAAACCTTGTGCTTGGATTTCCCCATTGTAATATGTATATATATATATATATATATTCAGTAAATGAATGGTGTCAAAGCTTAGTCTGGGGAAAATATTTTAAACTGTGTTATTGAGGCTAACAAAAGAAACTCCATTTTTGTGAGCTGCTAAGTGACTTACCAGTTCCTCCCTCCCATCTCAAAACGTAGACTGCTAGTTGACCTGTCCTTTCTCCCTCCCCTTATGGGAAAGTATCTGCTTGTGATTAATTTTAGCATGTACTCCCATGTTCCCAGGTTCTGGACACAATTAGTTTTGACTATTCTTCAATATATTATTTGTTCTGATTCAATATTGCTTCCTTTGATGTAATCTGAACGGTGTAGTTAATCTTATGGTTATGGTAACCAGGTTGTTATAGTCAATTTTGGCATTGTTTCTTTTATGATAAGGAATGTACCTGGTAATGCATGCTTGGTTTTTTTAGTTGCAGAATGTTATAATCAATGCTGTGCCCTGTAATGCTCCCTAAGCCTAAAGAATAGTAGCATTAATTTTTCTTTCTTCTTCTGTCCATGCTTGAGTACATCTTAGACAAAGGATAAATAAGCTTTTTGCCTTTAAAAGATTGACTGAAATGTGGACTTGGGACTGCAAACAACAAATCACTTTTAGATTCTAGCCATCCAGTTATAACCAAATAAAGACTCTTCTAAATTATCAAGACATTATACTGACTGTCATTTATTTGAAAATGATACATTATGAAGAAAGTATTTGAAGAAAGTCGCATGGCTACAGATAGTGGTGCAGCTTCTAGAGTCAATAATATGAACAGTTTTACAAAAGTAGACTCTCCTTGAGTTTAGGGAATAAATGTAAGGTGAGACCCATGAGCAGTTGTAATGGGGCTGTGTCCAGAGCACAAATGGAGAGGTTGTCGCTGGTTGGAGATGCTCCCATTTCAATTGAACCAGAGCCCCCTGGGTAAGGGACATTTAAGAGTGTCTGCGCACATTCTCTAAATGTTGAGGATCAACTGCATGGATGGACCTAATGTTAATGGAGAGTGCCTGTTGGGTCTCAAGAAAGTGTCTTTTGGTTCAAGATCTAAAACACTGTTCTTGGTTCTTCTTACTCTGATTATTTTCTCAAATGATGGTTTTCCACCTACTGCTCTTCTGAATTTTTATACTTGAAACCAGGATTCGACTGATTTGACATCATTTTCGATATTCCAGAAAACAAAGGTGCGTGTGTGCGTGTCTATTGAGAATCTTGCATTTTTTAGCGGCTACAGAGTGAAAACATTATCTTGTCTTAAGCCCAACTTTTATAGGCCACGTGTTCTTCCCTGAGACCCTTTGGCACTCGAATCTCTTTACTTACACTGAGAGTGACCTCGATCATTAGGCTCTGGGATGTGGTGTGTCTATTGCTTGTAAGAGAAGTGGAGTTGGTGATGACCATGACCCAAGGTTGGGAAAATCCTGGCGGAATAAGCTTAGTAGCAGGACAATGCCAACTGGAAACATTCTGTCAGAGGCTTCAGGTCAGATGTGCATAAATAAAATGCAAAGCTAGGAGTGAGACATATCTTTCTACCCAGTGTCTGGTTTAACCTCTCCTGATCTTCAGAATTTGGACTGACCAGACCCCACCACCACGTGATTGATTCCTTCAAGCTTTCATGAATTTCTGGTGGATGTTGCAGTGATTCTCAGAAACCAGATACATGAGGGGATCTCCTCAAGGGAGGAGTGGGTGGGAATTGGAACTGAATGGCTTCATACAAGAGTTGGACCTTTGAGACATTATCAAGCCCAACTCCTTGGGACTGATTTGGTGTTAATGCTTCTAATAGATATTACTCTCACACATGTAAAACTTCTCAGTAATATGAGGATGTTAATTAGGAGGTGTCAGGGTGGACAGGAAAAAAATGGGTCTTGGAGAGTGTGATCTGAAGATGCCTTGGTGTCCAATGGATGTTTTCAACAAACCCTGTCCTGCCCACTCTCTGGGACACAGGACTTATAGAAGTCCAAGGTAGGGCAAGGGCAATGAGAGGCTGGAAGAAGAGAACACTGGACTCAGAAATTCTGGACATTCTTTGTCCTTTACCACACACCTCTTCAGAAAAACCTTCTTTCATTATAGACTAAGATGCATATGAGCTAAAGGAAGCTGTTACCCTAGAATGGGCTCAGAAGGAAGAGGGGAGTCTGGTCTCTAACACTTTCTGTTTATAAGGACAGGGCTCCCTCACATACAAATTATTCTTCAGGCACCAAGGTAAAATTTACCATTGGGCTAAGAAGGCTATCAGTCCTCTTCAGACAGGGCTATAGGTCTCTTGGGAAAGCAAAGCTGTGGTCTAAAGATGCTATTGCTGTGTGTTCTCCTGTGCCTGGTGACAGTTCCCCAAGGTGGGGGTCTCAGATATCTGACTTGAGTCTATGGGGATGGTTGTGACTTCAAGTCACTGACTGGGACCATCTGTTTTTGTTTGCAGGGATCCTGTCCCAGGTGCAGCTTCGAGTCAGGCCCAGGATTGGTGAAGTCCTCCCAGGAGCTTTCCCTCACCTGCACTATCTCTGGTATCTCCATCACCAGTGTTTACACCTGGAGCTGGTTCCGCCAGCCCTTGGGGAAGGGACTGCAGTGGATGGGAGATATAAGGTATGATGGTAATACATATTATAATCCGTTCTTCCAAACTGGACTCTCCATCAGCAGAGACACACCGAAGAATCAGTTCTCCCTGCAGCTGAGCTGCGTGACTGCTGAGGACACGGCCGTGTTTACTGTGCAATGAACACAGCGAGGGGAAGTCAATGTGAGCCCAGACACAAACATCCCCTGCAGGGAAGACACTGGGCAGCAGGGGCCACGCAGGACCCACAGAGCACAGACACCCAGGCCTACACAGGCACAGATGGATGACAGGGAGAATTTCCTGTTGGAATCGGGGTTCCCTCACTTAGCTCTCAGCATCCCCAAGGATGGTGTTTTTTACTCTCTACATTTTCTCCTCACTGAAAGCTTGAGAAGGAACTAGCCTTCTCAATTCACAGTACAAATAGTCAACAGATTAACATGGTCATTCTCATTATATCTCTTAATCAAAGTTTGTTGAAGGGTCAGGTCTCTGGAGATGTCTCTCTGCATTGCTCCCTGTGGGCTGTGGGTAGTGACTGACAAAAGATCTCTAGGTCTGAGAAAATAATTGTGGTGACTTCTGGGGCCAAACTTGTGTCATGTCTTCAGGGATGCTTGCTACCCATTGTCTCCCTTGATGCAGAAACAAAGCATATGGAGACCCTCAACACTGGGAACAGGTGCACTGGAGTGACCTATCTTCTTGGCGGAGTCCTATGTGAGATTCCTCTTTGGAGTCATAAAGAGTCCACATTCTTTGGAAGGACAGTTTTGATTTTTAAAATAGCAAATGTAGAATTGGGGTCATGATAATTGGGAGGGGAGGAAGCATTCAGGAAATACAGGAAGGTTTTGAGTTTCATGGTTGCTACACTGAACCCTGAGTGACTCATCTCCACCGCACAACCCCTCAGGAAGGGATGTCCAACTGTCTACAGATGGGCATTGGGTCCCCCATCACGCACTCCCCCTCATTCATGATGATGTGATTCCCACCACCACCACCCCTGGCCTTTGTTGTTTGAGACCTGGTCTCCTCTGTCCTTCAGGATCACCTATGTTGGTGTGCTGCTTCCGTGTGAGCTTTGTTGCTTGTGGGTTAGATGGCCGCTTGTTTGCTTTCAAGCCTTTAAGTCCCCAGACACTATATCTCTCAGTAGCCGGACACCATCAGCCTTCTTCACCACACTTGCTTATGCACACTTCGTCTTCAGCGATTATGTGAGGAAGGTGATCACACAATGATTGATTTTGTTCCTTGGTGTCTACTACATGGTCCATTCAGCACCTTGTATTTACTTAGGCCATGTGTTTTGTTGCTTCTGAGCTAGATGGCTGCTTGTTTGCCTTCAAGCCTTTAAGACCCCAGACGCTATATCTTTCGATAGCCGGGCACCATCAGCTTGCTTTACCACGTTTGCTTACACACAGGTCTGTCTTCAGTGATCATGTCGGGAAGGTGGGTGCGATAGTTTATTGTGCCAGCCTGGCCGATAAACACAAGTAGGATTAACAGAAGGGCAGAGGGATAAATGGCTCGGTGAGCTTCGCCTTGCTTGTTCTGTGCCTCAATTCAAAGTGGTACACTACCTGTGGGATGCCTAGCCTGTGGACTTTGTCGCTGTAAGTTAAGGTCTCTTTAAGCCCACATGATTGGAATGTTCATCTCTGGAGCTGGGGACCGACAGTTGATGACAGTTGAGGACCTGCCTTCCTGTTTGTTGCCTGGAGATATATATCCCAGCTCTCTCTACAGAAGGGGACTGGCAACTGGCAGCTCTCAAGCCTTAAAGGACTGCTAGTGTCTCACTGCTTTATAATTTAACTGTTAATTTCTTGTATTATCTATCTGTATATAATTTAACGGTTCATTTCTTGTATTATATATCTATCTTTATAAGTATATTTATATATAATTACTAGCAACCTGGTTTGTCTCTCTAGAGAACCCTGTCCAACACAGTGGGTATCATGCAATGACCGTTTAGCAGGTCGAGGTGCTATTGTATTGGGGGAGTATGCATGAGGAGGCCCAATGTCCATCTGCTACCCTACTATTGAACCTATAAATATATGCACATAGGCCTATTGGCCCCATAATCATAAATATATGTACATATGTACATGTCTGTATTTAGGCTTCTCTGTATGCACTTTGCCTCCTACTCCTTTCCTCTATTTCCTTTCTCCTTCCTCCCGTCCCACTACCATGTTCAGCCTTCATTCTGGTTTCAGTAATTCCTCTCAGTTACCTTGCCCTTGGCACTCCCTACCAGTCCTCCCCTCCCCTCCCTCCTCTGGTTTTGAACCACTCGCTGTTCCCTTGTCCCTGTGTTGTGCGACACCCCAATTCTACCTTGTGGACCTGGTTATACCAGAGGATGTACAGCGGTGCAGTAGGGATGTGGAAACACAGGGAATCTAGGACGGACGAACCCCTCAACACCCACGGAAGGAGTGGCGACACCAGGAGGGAAGGGGGTGTAGAAAGGGAGAAACGATCTTGCAGATCTATGTGTAACCTCTTCTCTGGGAGATGGGCAATGGGGAGGTGGGTGAGGGGAGATGCCGGGCAGTATAAGATAAGATATAATAATTATTTATAAACTGTTAAGGGACCAGGGGAAAGGGGGGAGCGGGGAGGGAAGGGGAAGGGGAAAAAAAGGAAAACCGAGCTGATTCCAGGAACCCAAGTGGAAGGTGAATTTTGAGAATGACGAGTGCAACGAATGTATAAGGGTGCTTTGCTCAATTGATGTATGTACGCATTGTGATAAGAGTTGTATGAGCCCCAATAAAAAGATTTATTAATAAAAAATAGCAAATGTGTCACGAGAGGAGGAAATTTCAGACTAATATCTAAGAATGCTCTTTAAAATTGAGAATAGTGAGCCTTCTCACATATTTTGAACATGTTATTGGGGAACCAGTCCCGAGAGAAGAACATCCTGTTTAGTAAAGTGTCAGCAAAACAGGAAAATGCTCAGTTAGATGCGCAGACAGAGTGGCTGCAAACATGGTCTCAAAGTTAGGAGCATGTGAGGATAATTCAAGACTTGGCAGTTTATGTGTTTGTTCTCTTGTACACACAGTTATTGTGAGTAAAACTGACTCAAAAACACCGAACAACATCCCTGATGAAGTGCGGTACAGAACATTTAGATTAATTCTGGTTAGCCAAGTAATTACCTAAAATAACAATATATTACAGCTTTTTATATTCAGAAAGTGATAAATTATTTAATATTTAAAATTCAATACATATACCATTCCTTATTAAATTTAACTATATGGCTATCATAATCAGGAAAATAAAGTTTAATAAATAAGTAATAAACATGATATACAAATATACTCTCCCTGATACAACATTGGATTTCACATTGGAATGCCAAGTACAAGATCAGCAGTTCAAAATCACCAGCCAATCCAAGAGAGAGTGATAAGGCTCTGAAAAGATGTGCCAGGATTATAAATTGTATCATTAAAATCCAAAAGGGGGGATAGTATCAGGGCGTAAATTGTGTGATTATGGTGTGCAGAAAGCTGTGGGTGACACTGAAAACTCAATACACACTTACAGGAAAAACTCAAAACATACTTACAGGATTTACACCGGTTATAAGCCTCCGGAAATTTCCCTTGAACCTTAATTGAGGAATGGAAATAACCTGGTGCTCAGATTGAGAGCATTGGAGAAAGGACTAAAGTAAATTAAAATGGCAAATCTGACTTGAATGATTAAAACTTTATCATTTGATCTCCCTTTTGATACCCTTTGTGCTTGATTTGGTTTTTAATATTTTCTGTGGGTTTTTTTTCCAGGTACAGGTTTATTGCTATGGTGTTTTGTCATTGTTGGTAATTTTTTTGACTCCTGGTTAGGTCTTTTTCTATATTTTGAAATTTTTAAACCCCAGGATGGGTGAATCTACAGAGACAATAATTAGAATTAGGGTTCTGGGGGCTATGGCAGGGGATGTGGCAGGTAAAGGGAAGTTAACATAAAGGATTTCAAGAAGGAAGACCATGTTTTGAAACGGATTGTGGTAGTGACTGTACAACACTGCTTAATAGGACTGAATTATAGAATAGTATGATGTCTGAAATAGATAATCATAAAGTGTTTTTAAGTCAATATTAAAGAATCTTAGTTGATAAACAAATGTTTCAGAACACTTTTATTTTGAACATATTTAAAAATTACTTTTATATAGCACAGTTGCACATTCAAAAGGGAGTCTAAAATTGATTATCTAATACATATGTGTCAATTTCTCAATGAAGGAAAAAGATTTCTGGCGGCTGAAACAACACTAAGGAGCAATCTCTTCGGTCCTAGAGGGTCACTGTGAGTGTGGGTTCACTTGGTGCCAGTGGGTTATGGAAATTGTGTCTCCAATTTGTAACTTATTTTGATTGCATTTCTCCAGTAGTTTGTTTTCTGTGTGTTCTGTATTTTGTTTAACAGTATTTAATATTATTATCAGGAATTGTTCTATTTTTCCATTATCTTGGTCTCCACATAATTTTCTTCATGGTATTCTTATTTTAATTATGCCCTTTCATCTGTGACATCACTTATGATATCATTTATAATATTTTTATTAAGATGTTAATGGTTTATATTGTTTATTTTGTAGTTTATTTACTCAATCCTGTCATGGAGAATTTTACAATCGCCCCACATCAATTTTAGAGCATCGTCCCCTGCCCCGCCATAGGTAAATTGCCTCTAAGATGATTTATGCAATCACAATCTGTCCTAGTGCTCCCACCCCCTCCCATCTTCATTAGTTACTCCCCAAATCCTGTTTCCCTCCCGATCTCCCCCTACCTATTCCTATAGACCCTTATAGACATTATTATCAACATGCATCCGCTCTACCTGTACTTCACTGCTGGATGACCCAACAAAAACAAACAAAAATGCGCTAAGGTGGTAAGGGTAAAAACATAATAGTATAAAGACAAACATACAAACAATGTGCAAGAAGGAAAAGACCACCAAAAATATTCAAAAAGCCAGGGAAGAGGTTTCTGTCATAGAACCAGTAAGAAATGCTTGCGCCCAGAACAAATTGAAGTCTCGTCTGGTGGTCCCCTGGCCAAGTGTTGAATTCAACCTTGCATAATCAGGATGACCATGGTCTCTGACAGTAAGGTTGACGGAGACTCTTGCCTGTGACTAGAGCCATCTGCCAGTGGCTCCGTCTGACCAGATGCTCTGCAGATGGGTTTGGGGCTCTCACCATCCCCATAGGCCTCCACAAATTGGGTGTTCACAATGTGTGCTCTGATGCTTTTCTCCTCACTGTACTGCTGTTTTGTAATTGCCATCTTTGGGTCACACGAGCTGCTGTGCTTTCTCAGTGTGGAGTTAGCAGACTCCTTGCTTAGATGGCTGCTTGTTTGAATACAAGCTTTTAAGACCGCAGACACTGTTCTGATTGATAGTCAGGCACCTTCTGGTTTCTTCACCACTTTGCTGTAGCACCCTTATATCAAGTGATCATTTCATTAAGCTGAGGATCAAGCAGGGCCATGATGTAAGAACTGATTGTTCTTAAATTGGGGATAGGATTTAGTGCAAGCTCCAAACCCATTCCTTGATCTATTCCTTTATTTCCTTTTATTTGATAAAATTAAAATGATTTAACTTGGGAACCACTGTATAGGTCTCATTGTCCCATAGTTCAATTCTGTCAAAACTAATTGTGGAATTGCTTGCATACTTATAACATGTTTTCCAAATGATAGGGTTCCTTCCTAGACTTCTGGAAATCATCTCCCTTTTGTCTCCTCCACCCTTCAAGCACCCTAAACCCTTGTTATACTTTCTTTCCCTGTGGGCTCAACATCCCTAGGTTTCATTTTCTGAAAAATAATAAAACAAATTACACTGCTTCAAGACGGTGAGCCCCAATGGCGGCACACCTCTGAGAGACAGGCTAATGTAGATGAGTATAAGCAGACTACAATAGGACAGCCACACAGGGTTGCCAGGATAATACAGGTCTTAACACAGCACACTCGCTGTACCAAGACTTGTTTGTTTGACAACCAATAGTACACAGCTCTTGGTACAGGTCTTTTCTTCAACCCGACACCATGTGTTTTCCTGCTTAAATCCTCAGGTTACAGTGAGTCTGGGGTAGAATCAAATTCCCCCAGTGGAGTTCCCATTTGGGGATCTCACAGATGCAGCTCTGCAGCATGACTTGTACTCTGAGAGTCAGGATTCAGTTTCCCACTGTTCTGTGACATCTGGCCTAGCTTCCCAGGTAACCCCAGAGTCCTAGGTCAGCTCTGCTCTCCCAGTGCAAGACATGAAATACCCTCCCTACCTGTTGATCCCAAGAGCACCTGCAGTCCCTCCTTCCCCCAGTTGGCTGTCAGCTCTCCTTTCCCACACCCCAACAGACATGCACTTATGTTCACCCAAAATTGACTGTTCCATCCCCACTCTCCAGAGCTGCCCACCCCTACCATCACTAAGCCTCAACCCTTTGAGAGGGCCACCACCCTCTCCAGGGGACCTCACCCCAGATCCATATTGCTACCACTCAGCATCCTACCCCCTTTCCTGCCACCAATGGATCCCAGCTATAAGGTCAGGAAGTGCCCTCTGGCCAAATGACCTCCACTGTACTTACCTTGAACAGGATTTGTGGTTCATGGCACCGGTCCAGCTCTTTCCCAGGTGATCTAGTTCCCAGCCAGAAGACCTGATGGCCAGTAAACTTGAGCTTGTGCCCATTCTGCTACCTTTTCCAAGTGCAGTGGACTTAGATAGCATTTGTCCTTTTGTGCTTGACTAACTTCACTCAGCATGTCTTCCAGATTCCACCACGACTTGAGGTGTTTCATTGCTGCTTTTTAGGGATTCTATTTATTTGTGTGTATGTATCAGTGTGTTTTAAAAAATGTATCTACTCTTCTCTTGATGGGAATTTATTTGTTTCCAGCTTCGTGCTATTGTGAACTGTGCTGGCAATGATCATGGGGGAACACATGTCTGTTCGTCATCTCTTTCTTATTTCTTTGGGGTATATGCCCAGTGATGGTATTGGTGGGTCATATGGTAGTTCAATTTCCATCTGTTTTATGTATCGCCATATCTCCTTCCACAGTGGCTGTACATATTTACATGCCTACTAGCAGTGTACAAGAGTCCCTATCCCACCAGGCCCTCTCCACCCTTTATTGTTCTCAGTTATGTTTTGTTTTGAAATTGGGATACAGTACTGGGCTTTAGTTGGTATCACATTGTTGTTTTGATTTCCAGTTCCTGGATGACTAAAGACCTGGAACATTTCCACATGTGTTTATTAGCCATTTAACTGTCATCTTGTGTGAATTGTCTGTTCAGGTCTTTTGCCCATCTTATCAAAAGTTTGTTTTTTCCTTGCTATAAGCTTGTAACATTCTGTGGATCTTAGTAATTAGTCTTTTATCTGATGTGTCATTAGATGGAAAATATCATTTTCCAGTCTGTGGGCTCTCTTTTTACTCTTTTATTAAATAAACTTTTGATTTACACAAGTGTCTTCTTTTTCATAGGTCCCATTGATCTATTTTACCTTCTATGGAGTATGTTTCTTTTGTTAATTCTGCCAGCCCATGTATTCCCTGAACTAGGCCTCCTAGCAATGTCCCAATTTTCTCACTAATGATCCTGCTAGCTCAGGATTTTACATATAGGTCTTTAATCCACCTCGAGTTTATTTTCGTGCATGGAATAAGATATCCAGGTGGATATCCAAATTCTTCTGCAGGTGGATATCCAGATTTTCCAGCACCATTTATTGAGGAGGGCACCTGCTCCCTATTTAATGTCTTTTGGGTTATTGTAAAAATCAATTGTATGTGGATATTTTTATTGTTGATTTTCTGTCCTGATTCATTGGCCTGAGAATATTGGTCTTTAAAAAAAAGTTTATATGCTGTTGGATTCCATTGGCCAGGACTTTGTTGAGGATTTTAGCATCTATATTCATGAGAGATACCGGTCTGCATTTACAGAGGTTATTGTGGTTTGGGGCAAGGGAGGAGTATAATCAATCTACTAGAGTCCCTTATGGACTCTGTGAATTATTCTTAGAAGAGTGCACTTTTATTGTGCTTATAACAGTGGTTTCCTATACAGCTCAGAATTATCCGCTGTTTATGCGTGGTCCTGGGGTGTAAGTTTTCTAGTACAGTGGATGGCCCAAGGAAGAGGAGTGTACATTCAGAAGTGGATCAGGCTAGAGTCTGGGCACCAGTTCTGAAAGGTACCAGGCCTGTGCAGGAAAACTGCCGGGAAACCTGGAAATGCCAGGTCCCATTTCTACTAGCAGGGTGAGGAGCTTTGTGATTCCTTTCTCAAATCAAAATAGAAACACCTCCACCAACACCTAGCCCCGCTCCTGGAAGATTCCAAGCACTCCTGTTTCCCGAGTGCTGAGACTCTCCATGTGGCCTGGTCAAATCATCTGCAGGAGGGAGCTGGGCATAGCTAGGGATTATCACCAGTGGGAGCTCTCCTCCCTCTGCGGACCTTGTGGTTCAGCATCAAGCCTCCAGTTGTCTCTGCAGGCTTCTGTGGGATGCTCCTGAAGTATCAACTGCTCGGTCGGGAGTTGCCACAGCACCTGTAAGGGAAGCAAAGCACAGGAAGGTGCTGTGAACTGGGACGGCATGATTGAAAGCACAGCTGTGCTCTCTGTGGGTAAACCAATTTAAAGGACACCCGGTATTATATCCCGGTCTCCCAAGCCAGCTACCACCCACAAATTTGGCGATCCCACAGCAGTAAGTTGTTCACAGGGGCGATCAAACACTTGGTTTTCCTTTTAAGCGTATTTTTTCACTTGCTGTGCTTTAATTTAAAGGTAGATTTATAAAAATAGCCTTATTCTTCCTCCCAACAGTATTCCCCTCTATTGTAGTGTAAGGTCAACTTAACAGCATAATTCTGTTAAACCATTGTCTGTGGTCGCCAACAAAAGCAGTTTACCCACAGACATTGCATGCAACAGAACTTTGCACACACAGAGATGGAGCCGGCTCATCATCAGGAGTGGGTCCCACTCCCCACAGCCAGCGGTCTCACTCTGCGGCCAGTGCAGGGATGGTGGTTTGTAAGCATCCCTCGCTTGTGCTGCTAAAAGAACAGTGTTCCCTCCTCACCGGCAAAGATGACAAAATAGGGCTGTGCTATGAGGCAGAATCTACTGGAAGGCAGGGAGTTCATTTTCTCGGTGTCTTGTGTATTTCTTGTAATATGTTTAACAATCAGTTTGGGGATGTTAGCATGTGATAAGCCAAAGGTAGAAAGGGCAGGCTGTAGGACCTAAAGAGTATTTTTGAACACAGAAGCCCTGGAAAGGCAGTTATCCAGCAAGGTCACCACACCCCAGTAGCCAGACTGTCATAATTGATCCGAAACACATCTGGCTCAGTCCTGGACTCCAGGGAAGGACAGAAGACTAAATTCGGACTGCCTTCTTCCTCAACTCCCAATTCCTATTCGGGTTCATCTCAGATGTATTTTGCAACTGGGGGTAATACTCTTGAGTTTTGTTATGTGTTTTTCTGTTTAACAGTACAAACCCAGAATTGATAAATGTATAGAGGCAGCAAGACAAACAAGGGTTTCTTGGAGGTACAGTGGGGCAGTGGGTGGGGTAAACGGGAGCCGATATTAAAGAGTTCAAGAAAGAAGAGGATGTTTTCATACTGATTGTGGTAGCAATAATAAAATACTGCTTGATGTGATTGAACTGTGGAATGATATGGTATCTGTGTTACTCTGGGTAGACTAGAGAAACAAATTCATAGACACTTGTGTCATTGAGAAATAGCTTTATATACAAGAGCAATCAAATATTGAGAAAACATCCCAGACCAGTCCAGATCAAGTCCTTAAGTCCAATCTTAGACCATATGCCCGATAGCTATTTTTAAAGTCTTCTTCAGACTCACAAAACATATGCAATGATGCCAAACGTAAGACGAGCACAGGCCAGTGGGTGGGAAGTCTTCCGGATCCGGTTGCATTGTAAGCATCTCAGCGCTGGCATGGGTCCAGCATGGCGTGGTTTCTCCAGCTCAGGGCACTAGCATAGTTGCATGTGTCTTGTCAGCTGCAATGTCTCCCAGGGAGTGAACAGAGAGAGACAGAGACAGAGAGACTCCTACATCCAAGGAGGAATAAAGGAGTTCCCAGAATCCTCAGGAGAAGGCCATGCCAACAAAGGCCACACTGGCTATGATCTGAGTGACTGGCTAGACTCTACCCTTTCACTCTTAATCCTGTCAAATTGACAAATGATTATATGACTACCACAGCTAACTATAAACTGGTTTGGGCAAAAATGAACAATAAAATAAAATGATAAACATAGACTATTTCATTATGAATTTTTTTGGTAAATTCAGTTACTGGCTTATATCATAATCCCTTTTCCTGTTCAATATTTTAAACAGTATTTGATATGTTGTACTGGCAAGGATTTCCATCAGTTTCCAGCTATGTGTGCAAAATTTTCTGTCATACATTGGAACATATTTTTCTCATGAAACATGCAACAAAATACTATTTGTAACATTCTTCTCAGGTGTAGTTCAGTGGCATTAGATTATTGTTTTCAACAATTACCAACATCTGCAAAATTTCCCATCAAACGTAACAGAAAACCACCCCCAAAATAATTCTGGCTAGAAACTTTCCTCTTAACATCGAATAATTAATTAAAAGTTCCTGTTTCAATTATTTTGAATAGAAGCCTGATTTAAATACTTACCCATTCCTCTGTAAGGAATGCAGCGTAAACCCTGTCGAATAACTTTGTCTTTGAGCCAGATTTTTTATACCAGTACTTTATTGTGGCACATATCTCAATATCAAAATCTTTATAGCTATGTCTGTATATCATATTTCCTTTCACTGTATCCAACTCAGTGTTTGCAACTTGTAGCACTCTCTACCTCTAAAGCTTTTCACACTGAGGGACCAGAGATAAAAAATAACCTCAGGGAGAAAGTTGACTTGCAGGGGTGCTAAGAACCCACAGGAGCCTGGATAAAGACTGCAGTTAGAACTGCTGTGCTGACTTCTGTGGTAGCTCCACTGCCATGTTTGGAAATCTGCAGAGACAACTCCAGGTCACACTCCTGACCAACAGTCTGAATGCTTATGACCAGAGAAAATGTTACTGTGTGGCCCACAGAAGTTGGAAGGCAGTGTAAGCCCAGGAAACACCTCTCCTGTATGTGATGGGTTGCTGTCAGCAGGGGGCTCAGAATACCCATCACCCACATAGGGTACTAAGCCATGGGAAGAAAAATGACCTTCTTATGATTTCTGTGGGTTCCTGTAACCCCACAAATAACCTTGTTGTTAGGAAACCTTTTTATTCCAATATTAAAAACATAATATGACAAAGTATCTTTTACCCCTTCCCAAATATTCTGAAATGTTATGGGGACAAAGAGTTTTAGGGATGACATATACTTGATTCCCTACATGGTCAGAGGTATGAAACGATTCAGGTAGGCCTAGTCTTGATTCCATTGCATGGTAAGGATAGAGATCGTATTTAATTTCACCAGATCATCTGTGTACTTCTGATGGTAATGGATGTAAAGCTACATTAAACTTAAAATCTGCACAGCTGTCCGCATGATTGGTAGAGTGAAGACCTCAGAGAGAGGGCTGTGTTCTCCCAAGGACTCCACCAGCATTGCTTTTCTAGTGTGAGTCCCAGAGGCAGGGGCCCCCTTCAGCCCTTTCCACCTTTACATACCATGCACCTCCCACACGCAAATGCCTGACACGAACCCAAAGGAAACCACAGCACGCATGGACTTAAAATTTATATTCCTTCTCACCCGGAGAGCATTTTCTGGGTGTCACGAATCTTATCCACATGAACATGAAGCATGTGTGGGTTTTCCTCTTCCTGGCAACTCCGGGAGGTGAGTGGTTCAGGGAGTCAGACATGAAGTCTGGGAGTGCAGCATTCGAGCACATGACTCACTGTGTTTCTCTCTATCCCCAGCTGTACAGGCCCAGGTGCAGCTACAAGAGTCAGGCCCTGGACTAGCAAGGCCCTCACAGACCCTATCTCTCACTTGTGCTGTCTCTAGATTCTCTTTAACCAGCTATCATGTGACCTGGGTCCACCAGGTTCCAGGAAAGGGTCTGGAGTGGATTGGGATAATATGGGAGAATGGGGGCACAAAGTATAATCCAGATCTCCAGTACTGAGTCACCATCACCAGGGACACCACCCAGAACCATGTTTATTTAAAACTGAGCTCTGTGAATCCTGAGGGCACAGCCATGTATTACTGTGCAAGATACCCAGTGATGGGAAGTCAGTGTGAGCACAAACACAGTTTCAGCAGAGACAAGGGAATGAAGGCAGTGAGGCTTTCCTCTCAAAAGCTGTGGTTTCCCCACCTTGTCAGCACTTCTTCAGGGACCACCGTGCATGGACTCTAGGGAACCTTCATGCATCTGACCATGCCTTCTTTTCATTGGAATGGGGTTTGTCTATCGTTCACCAGGCAGATTTCAGAGCACTATGTATTGCTCAGACCTCAGTTTACAATTTAGATACAACCTACTGCCATTTGTTGTCAAACTTAGAAATATTTAATACAGTTAAAAAATGATCATGTTGTCTCAAATTTTGTCTACATCCTCAGATATATCTTGATTTTTTTCATTCTAATGAATACTCACTAGTGCACATTGTGCGATAATTTCCTCTTAGAACACCCTAGAAAATATTGTCTATGCCAATACTGTTGTTAGGAAACAAATAATTATTAACAAATTCTCAAAAAATGAATTCAAAAGAAAAAGAAGTACAAAGTGAGGTAAGGGTCTTGCTTCATTTTTCTGCAGGTAGATATCCATTTTTTTGGTACCATTTATTAAAGATGGCATCTGCTTCCCATTTAATATTTTTTGGGACCTTATCAAAGATCAGTTGCTTGTATGCTGATGTTTTTACTTCTGGGTTTTTGGCTCTTTTCCATTGTTCTGAATATCTGTCATTATGCCAGTACCTCTCTGTTTTGACTACAGTGGCTGTAAAGTACGTGTAAAGTTAAGGTAGAGCAAGCCCTCCGAATAGCCTGATTTAAATACTTCCCCTTTCCTCTGTAAAGAATGCAGCCTAAACCCTGTGGAACATCTTTACTGTCTTTGAGCCAGATTTTTTTTACCAGTATTTTACTGTGGCATATATCTTAATATCAAAATCTATATAAATGCCTATATCTGTAGATTATACTTCCTTGAGCTTGTGCCCTTTCTGAAACTTTTTCCAAGTGCAGTGGACTTAGTGGTTAAAATCCTAATGTAGTTGACTGACACACTGAGGGAAACCAAGGAGGGTATTTGCAAAGTCACTATATAGCCAGAGCTTTCCTTCTGCGTGAGATCACTGGTATGTGATGTCACATGACTACCTGTGGAGAGTTTCCCATCTTGACTGAATTGAAGGCTTTTAAATTTTGTAGATTTATGTCAAGAAAACTTAGAAACACAGGTAAAAGTTTGTTACCCACTCTCATTACAGCTACATGATAACTATCCTACAAGAAAGCATTAATGAGACACGGGCTCTTCATTTAAAAAAAAACTTTTTTATGATTTCAAACTTTAGAGTAAATTGTATTCCATTGAATTCATACATTGATTGCAATTCTCAAGACATACCAGCATTCTTCCCACTTCAGCCCTCCTTGTGTTTTTATATTAGTCCTCCTTCTTTCCTATTCCTTCTTGCTTTCAAAAGTTCTGATCCATAAGCAAAAGCTCTCCTTTTGATTTAGTATGGTTGATTTTTCTAAGGAGTGCATACCTCTCAGATGTAATTTTTCCCCTCTGAGCCTGTATATTGTTGGGCTGAAACCTGAGTCAGAGGAGTGAGTACAGTTCCAAGAGTGAAGAGTCACTAGAGGCCATAATCTGGGGATTCCAAGTCTACATCAGACCAGTAAGCCTGATCTATTTTATGATTTTGGTTTGTTCCACTTTCTTCTCCCACTCGAATCAGGACCCTCTTTTGTGATCCCTTTAGAGTAATTAGCAGTAGAAGCTGGGCACCATCTAGTTCTTATTGTCTCAGGGTTGTGGTGGTTGATGGTCCATTCATGCTCAGGATGAATTGTCCCACACACCTTCTATTTTCTTTATTTTTAATTTATTGTACTTCTGTGCTGTCACCTGGGGGAGGGGGAGGTAACAAAGAGAATGCAAGTGTGGCAGGCACAACTGGCAAGTAGGTGGGCACTCTACTGGTTGGAACATCTGTGATCCAGAAACAGGTTCAGCTCTCTTTCAGGCACTGAAAGCTGGAAGAGCATACACTCTGCGGAAGTCTGGAAGGTCATTTGCCCCCAAAATGGTGGGCCATGTCAGTAGAGGGACAGCAACACAGAACATGGGTACCCATATGGTAAGTCCCAACTGTCCTTTCCCACACTTGGCCCAGGCCAAACTCCAGCACCTCTTCATTTGTTTTGAAAGCGTTGTTAAACTAACTCCAATGAAAGGTTTCTTGTTGAAAATTTCTCATGTTTAACAAGATCTGACATCCAATATAAGATGTTCCACATTTAATTCATGCAAAGGGCTTCTTTCCTGTGTGAAATCTCTGATGT
This sequence comes from Tenrec ecaudatus, assembly GCF_050624435.1. NCBI lineage: Eukaryota > Metazoa > Chordata > Mammalia > Afrosoricida > Tenrecidae > Tenrec > Tenrec ecaudatus. The sequence goes on along the minus strand of NC_134544.1, from coordinate 72,089,969 downwards.
GCTGTAAAGCATTGCGTCTGGCTGAAAGCTTTACCACACTCACCACATACATAGGGTTTTTCTCCTGTGAATTTGTAGATGAATTTGAGATTTCCTTTAAGAATGAAGCTTTTGCCACATTCACTACATATATGGGGTTTCCCTCCAGTATGAGTTCGCTGATGAACAGTGAGAGAAGTCTTCTGGATAAAGCCTTTGCCACACTCACCACATACATAGGGGTTTTCTTCTGTGAATTTGTAGATGAGTTTTGAGATTTCCCTTACAAATGAAGCTTTTGCCACATTCACTACATTTATGTGGCTTCTCTCCAGTATGAGTTCGCTGATGAACAGTGAGAGAAGTCTTCTGGATAAAGGCTTTTCCACAGTCACCACATACATGGGGTTTCTCTCCAGTATGAGTTCGCTGATGAACAGTGAGAGCAGTCTTCATGATAAAGGCTTTTCCACATTCATCACACACATGGGGTTTCTCTCCAGTATGAGTTCGCTGATGAACAGTGAGATCGTTCTTCATTAAAAAGGCTTTGCCACATTCACCACATACATGGGGTTTCTCTCCAGTATGAGTTCGCTGATGAACAGTGAGAGCATGCTTCCTGATAAAGGCTTTTCCACATTCACCACATACATGGGGTTTCTCCCCAGTATGAGTTCGCTGATGAACAGTGAGAGAAGACTTCTGGATAAAGCCTTTGCCACATTCACCACATACATGGGGTTTCTCTCCAGTATGAGTTCGCTGATGAACAGTGAGACCATCCTTCCTGAGAAAGGTTTTTCCACATTGACCACATACAAAGGATTTCTCTCCAGTATGAGTTCGCTGATGAACAGTAAGTTTACTCTTCCGGATAAAAGCTTTTCCACATTCAACACATACATGGGGTTTCTCTCCAGTATGAGTTTGCTGATGAACAATGAGAGCAGTCTTCGTGATAAAGGCTTTCCCACATTCACCACATACATAGGGTTTCTCTCCAGTATGAGTTCGCTGATGAACAGTGAGAGAAGTCTTCTGGATAAAGCCTTTTCCACATTCACCACATACATGGAGTTTCTCTCCAGTATGAGTTCGCTGATGACCAGTGAGAACATCCTTCCTGAGAAAGGCTTTTCCACATTCACCACATACATGGGATTTCTCACCAGTGTGAGTTCGCTGATGAACGGCAAGCTTATTCTTCCTGATAAAAGCTTTTCCACATTCACCACATATGTGGGGTTTTTCTCCAGTATGAGTTCGCTGGTGATCAGTAAGAGCAGTCTTCCTGATAGAGACTTTTCCACATTCACCACATATGTGGGGTTTCTCTCCAGTATGAGTTTGCTGATGAGCATTGAGATCACTCTTCCTGGTGAAGCCTTTCCCACATTCACTGCATATATAAGACATTCCTGCCACATGAGATTCCTGATGTTCCTTGAGGTATGACCCACTTTTGAAAGTTTTCCCACATTGCAAACATTTATATAGCTTTTGTCTTTCATGACTTTTTTGATAATGTTCATTGAGTTTGAACAGTTTCTTGAATTTTTGCCCACACTGACTGCATTCATAGGTCTTACCTAGTATATCAATAATCTGGTGCTCATAGAGCACAGAGTCCTCGATGAAGGTTGTTCCACATTTATTACCTGTGTGTGGTTTATCAATTTCATCAGACTCCTGATGTTGAATGCATTGTGACTTCATGAGCCTGGGTGGTTCACACTCAGGGAATTTCATTTCAGTAGAAAATCGCTCTTGTTCAATGTGGAGAAAAGTTTTCTCATCTTTACTGAGCACAACTGACTTCTGTATTTTGTTGCTTCTGTTCTGATTTAATTCTAGAATGATTAAATCTGATTTTACAATTTTTTCATCTAATCCAAACATCTCATAAGTTTTCTTTGGAGGAAAATTATTTTTATGCTGAGGATATGTATTAAATATAGAGCATTGTTCTATTCTGTCCATGCGTCTTTCACATTGCAAGTGCTCAAGCAAATGATCATCATCTTTCTGGATTTCTATAAAAGAACAGAACATTAACTCTTTTCAACATCTTGGTTTACAATGGACCCCTTAAAATACGCATTGATACAAAGTAGATCTTTAGTGACAATCCTCTTTTATGAATATAAATAAAACACTATCCTTAATGTTTATTGCCCATTGAATGAAATACAATCATGTAAACAATTCAAATGATAAAAAATAGTTTTTATAGAAATCAAGTTGGATATGAAAGTGATGAATAGACACAGATTTGATATTTGCTTAAAGAAGTACATGAAAACATAAAACAAACATAACAGAAGGAAGACATTGAGACCAATAGACCACAGGAGTGATAAGACTTGCTAATTCCAGTGATTAGAGGTTAGATGTATTCATTTCATCCATCTTTACTGAAAGACAACTAAGTACTAGACAAAGTTGGAAATGTAAAACATGCCAAATGTTCTACTTGGGAGAAAACCATTTTTTACAGGTATATATGAAAGGGACTAGGGTACAGAAACACATTCTTTATGTTAATGGAGCCTGTATTCTAGCTCACAGCTCTCATCTTACAGTGTTGTCCTTGGTGGCGTGTAGGTGGCTATGATGCCAGAAGCACTGCCACCCAGTGTTTAAAATACAAACAGGATCACCCATGGTGTACAGGTCTTAGTGGAATCTCCAGAAACAAGGACTGGGAGGAAGACCTGGTGATCAACTTCTGGAACATGAACTCCTCAGGTTTAATGGCAATGAAGTAACACTGAGGAAGTACTAAATCCTTAAAGTACAGTCAACAGTAATGATGTGGATGGAGGAAGAGCTTTGGGGACCTTCAATGCTTGACATGGCATGATTAAAAATGAGAAAAAATAGCTGCTAACATCCTCTAATCATTGGAAAATGGCACACATGCAATATTATCATGAAAAATTTGCAAGTTGTCAAAACAAAACGGAACGGTAAAAAATTGATAGTGTATGCATTATTCAACTGTAATAGACTGATACTGGCTATTTTTAATTAGGTAATCAAGTGGTTTATAAGGCTGAGATTGACAAATTCAAGAAGATTGGCATCATATTCATTATCCAAAAGCACACTTCAGTGTCTTCCCTGATGTATAATCTTGTCAGTGGTAGGCTAATATTCATATGCCTGCAAGCAAGACCAGTTAGTACAAGTGTTATTTAGTTTTGTGCGCCAATTAAAGCAAATATAGAAGCATTCACTAAGTTGGAGAAGAGTCCCAATCACATTCTCTTAATTAAAAATCATGGCCACAATATCCTCTCATTATAGTGCTACCTTAATGATACCTCATACAAGCACAGGGCTAATTACTATCTGCCAGCAGCTTTAACTACAAAAGCAGACATGTTGTTATTGTTCTCCCCGCTCAGGAGACAGTTACTCCACTCCACCTACCCTCAGCACTGGTCTTAAGTTGGTCATCCAATTATTTCAGGGAACCCCAAGGTAAAGATCCTGCCTACCTTGTTAGGTAGGTAGGTGTCTGCCTGTGCATGTGGGGGGGGGGGTGGTGTAGCAGGGGGAGCTGCATGCCATGAGATTATATAAATTGGAGAAAGAATGCAAAGCCTTTTTATTTTTGCTCTTCAATTACACAACTCTCCTTTAGGAACCATCCAGAGGGCATTTAAGAGACAAAGTGATAGTTGATTCCTTTAGTGACAGCAACAAAGAGAACCTAATTGCTTTTAAAGCTAGGCATCTTTCAGCTGAGTAGCAAGAAGTCAGGCGCCTGAAGCAGCTGTACACTAACATCTTCCTGGAGGGCAGTTGTGGGGAAAACTCTATCTGGAGATTGCGCATTAGCAATTCTACCTTTGGAGCTTGTGGAGGTTTTCTTCCAACACTAGTACTGGTCTTCCAAGCCCTGTGGTCAGAAGTATAGAGATAAGGCTGCTCACACTTTCATCTAGGTTCTGTTTTCCACAATAAAGAAATTGATGGGAGAGGGGATAAAGGAGAGCTGATATCAAGGAATTCAAGAAGAAAATGTTTTCAAACTGTGGTAGCAATTGTACAGTACTGCTCCATGTAATTGAACTATGGGATGTAATGATATCTGTAAGAGCACCCCCAAAAATATATTTTTAAAATATGTATTGAAAATTTCACATGAATTTTTCAGCCTGACATTGATCAATCATACAATGATGTACACTGATGAATGTAAAATTTGGGGAAAGTATCAGTAGTTGGAAAATGTGACCTTAGTAATAGAAATGACATGCAAGTTTACTGATAAAATTTTGGTACTAATGATGAATTCATAGCAAATTCCTTATTAAACACCAGAAATGGAAACTACATATATGGATCTTTCGGAATGGAACAAATGGAAATCATATCAACCACATCTATAGAAAGAAATGGTGGAGAAGCTCATTAGTCAAAACACGCCTAGGGGTTAACTGTGGAACAGATCATAAATCGCTAAAATCCAAGTAGAAGCTAGCCAAAGTAGCTAGAGCACAAGCTTAGAGACTATGTAAAGAATAAACTTGAGGAATAAAAAATTGACTGAGGACTAATGACAGAGACCAGATGGGATGTGGGATGACATGAAAGCCAACTTACACATGGAAATCAAAAGGCTACTCAAAATACAGAAAAGAAAAGAGAGCAATATTGAATATACTATGCATTGTTTGAGTAACAGCAATAAAATCTATTGGAATATACTGCAAAAATATTCTTTAGAAGCAGCAACGGACATCGTTCGTGTATTGGAACCTGTTAAGAAATAGTGGGTCTAAGGAAGGCACACTGTAAACTAAGGAATACACAGCAGACATGTGCGTAATGAAGAAAGCAAGAATATAAGATGCTAAAAATGCCCTTTCCACCTAGAAAATGATTGGAGGAACAGAAAACTTCAAATAAAAATCTTCCAGGTAAAAAAATATTGAAGGTACAGTGCTAAAGTATGTTCTAAGCTGATAACAATTTTCTTGCTAGGAAGATGATTTTAGATACCTAAAAATAACAGAAGTCATAAATGTGTTTCACCAAAAGGAGTAAAATATGGAGAAACATGTCTGTTAAAGAATTCCAACAGAGAAAGCAATTTGGCCATCTCTCTAAGAAAACAGAATAACTTATGTCACCTGCATGAAGAAAACTTTAAAGGAACAGGACAACAAACAAGAAAATGGACACCAAAACCTTTAGAGAAACTCCGAGGGGGGAAGCTAAGGAAGCCCAAAGGAGACCTGCTTATGGTGGGGGCTCAAGATCCAAGATGGTGCTGCACAATACAAATGGCAATCCACTCTTACTCAGTAGGGGATGAATGTGCTGAATTCAGAGGACAGTTATAAATTAAGAGTTCTCTGTTTGGAGAGAGGCTTGCAAGATAGATTTTCATAGTAAAGTGGAAACATAAAAGAAGGGAATATTTCAGAATGTTAAAGAAAATTATGGCAGCAAACATATAATAGTGTAAAACAAGAAAATAGAAATCTAATCTCATAAGAGCTACAGGTGCACTTCCCTCAACATCTAAGACAAGTGAACTCTCACATTCAAAGTAGCACACACTTTTATGCAATTTTGGACACGTATCATAGATATGAGGCCTTCTCCTTGTTGAATCAACTACCCCAGCCAACTCCCCTTAAGGTATTTTGACCATGCATCTGAAAAAATTCCACTATAGCTTGCTTCTACTACCAAACACAGTTCTCTTGTTCCAACTGAGAGAAAGCTTCTGGGGTGACAACTAGATAACCTGTTTATGAGAAATTACAGACTCTTAGACACCAACATTAACGTAACGTTTGTAAAGCCTGTAGAATTTTGTATTTCTAGGAAAATAATGTTCAAAGGAACAAAGTAAATAGTGTTCTCTCAAGGGTAAAAGACCTAACCCACTAACCTAGGATGAGACAATGCAATGAGAATCGACCTCTTTGAGAATACCACAAACACCGCAAAGTTTTTAACACATAAGACAGGAAAAGCCAGTGACGAGGTCAATGACTTGAGAATTCTCCTCACCAATGGAAACCAGGTTGCGATAGTTCTCCAACATCACATCCTGATATAGGGTCTTCTGAGCAGGGTTCAGGAGCTGCCATTCCTCCCGGGTGAACTTTACAGCCACATCGTTGAATGTCAGTGGTTCCTGTAGTAAGAGGAGTCTACTAAATGAAGTATTTTCCATTTGAAAATTTAAAAAAACTCTTACAGTAAAGAAAACAAAACAGTAATAAAAACTACAGTGGTAGTTCATTCCATAATGTGCCATTAACCAAGGACAGGGTAGAAAATATCTGACCTTATTTCTTCATTCGCGACCATCGGCCCAGAAAACTAGCCCTATTTTCAGAAAGAGCTCCAGTGTTCTGAGAAATAAATGTTTTCAAATACGCATTCTCCAGGTCAAATAATGTGACCCCCACAATAGCTAGCTCTCCATTAAGGAGCAGACTTAAAGGAGCTCTCATAGTAGATGAATCATTTCTGTGCCTGGCTACTTCACTGTGCTTGAAAGTTATCTGGAGGTCAGAGCAATCAGGTTCTAGAGCCAGCCCAACATAAATGTAGCAAATGCCTGGGGAGGGCACAGGGCCGGTTTGAAGTCAACTAACACTAGGTCAAGATGGTAACTCAGCATCTTGCTTGTTTACAATTTTACCCGCTTATGATATGACCCATTAACTATGTACATGCTACCTGCATGACATGAACGCCTTATGGAAAGATGTGTAAGCTCCATTATATATCCCCATTGGAAAATATATTCACTCTCTCAGTCCTGACATGGGAAGAGAGCCCCTGTGTCCGGCTGTCTGCTCTCTGTCTTTTAATATTTGCCACAATTGCAATGTCACTCCTGAGGATCACTTTTGGAGTGTTGGGGACCCTAGTGCCCGAAAATAATGCACCCACTCATAAAATTAGAATTTTGAGGTCCAGTAACATTATCTGAATGTTCTAGAAATAGCTCAGCTTTACACTCACACAAAGTAGATAAACACCTATTTGTTATAAAATGGAATTAGGGTTTCTACCGGCATCACCATTATAAGAGGCTCGGTACCTTCAGTGACAAGAAGTATTAGGAACAGTGCAGATGGGGGAGGTCAAACATACCTCAACTCTCCAACATTTCTTGTCAACTCTAAAACAAGTCAGTCCTTCCACACCACTCTAACTTCTGGGTTTGATAATCTGTTGCTGTGGTCACACAACACTCAATAGATCAAACTGGTCTATTAATGAACAAGGTACAACTCGGGATCAGGAACAAGAAGCTATAACTCAGAACCAAGATCAGAATGTTCACAGACATTATCTCCCTTCCTGAGTGCAGAACAACTTTCTAAGCTCTTAATGGCCACCTTAGGACAAGGTCCTCTTGACAACCTTAAGACAAATTCTCCTCAGCCACCTTTGGACAGAATTACCTTTACGTTAATTGCTAGGTCCTCTTGAACCTGCCATCTTTCACCACATGCTCTCCAAGGGGCCCTCGTAGTTCTGTTGGGTGGACCTCTGGAGCCCTCCTAACCTTGCCTAGGCAGGGAAGGTGCTAGGTTGACCCAAGAAGCCATCATATCAAGAGGGAGAGAGAGAACTGCCTGCAGGCATGGTTTGAGAAGAGACAGTAAGAAATTAGCCTGTCATCTGAACTGTTGATTTGGTTTTGTTAGCCCCTGCAGCCACACAGTCCAGAATGAACCCACGGATTAGGGATTTGCAGCTTCCAGAAATTCATGAGCCATTTCTTTGAATGACAACTCTGAGCCACCTGTGTGAACTTACTTGAGAGCTTGCTCCACTCCATGAGCCAACAGCGTGCTGTCTGACCTTCCCAATTGGGTTCCTCAGCCCCTGCAACCTATTATGTGACCAGATTCAACAACTTCACCTTGTGGACTACTGTCCTGGTGATCTGGTTCATCAGCCTTTGCAAACACATCAATGAGGAGAACCCTTCAGACCAGCGGTTCTCAATCTATGGGTCTCAACCCCTTTGGGGGTCGAATGACACTTTCACAGGGCTTGCCTAAGATCATCAGAAAAGACATATTTCCAATGGTCTTAGGAACCAAGATACCGCTCCTCTATCTGTATCCAGGAAGTCCACCCACATGCAGATACGCCCATATTCTAGTACCGGGCGTGAAGACTATTACCCATGCTATACATGCTTCAAAACAAAATTTCATTTTTTTGTCATTAGAAAGAAATATTTCACAATATATAATTACATATTGTTTTCTGATTACTCACTATGTTTTAATTATGGTCAATTTGTAACAATGAAAACACATCCTGCTTACATTATGATTCCTAACAGTAGCAAAATTACTACAAATTAGGAACGAGAATAATTTTATGATTGGGGGTCACAACGTTAGGAACTGTATTAAAAGGTGCGGCATTAGAAAGGTTGAGAACCACTGCTCCAGAGTGATACCTGACCTATGGACTTGGGACTCACCAGCTTCCACATCTTGAAGAGTTATTGACTTGATGGCTGTTTACTTTTGTGAGATACAGCAGGGCAGATCATGGACATCCTGAAGCTCTACCTCATAGTGAAGGTCTACTGCTGGTCCTGCAAAATGAACTGTAAGATTCTTGCATCAAGAGCTGTCCAATGAAGATGACGACCAGGGCAAAGGGGACACAGTGACAGGTCCACACAGAGCTTTCCAGCCAAGATCGTGGAACAGGCCGGCAAGATCAAGAGGACAGTATCACTAAGGAGCTGATATAGATGAATTGAAAAAGATGGAACCAAGAAATGAGCTTATATTCAGAAGGCACAATGTCTGAGAGGGACAGAGAGAACAAGCCTGCTCTGAAGAAGAGCAAATCTGCCTACATGTTTCCTTAATATGAATCCCAATGTGTACCCTATTGATTCTGTTAGCAAGTTATATTTTGTTACTTAATAAAACTTGTACCTGTGATTCTGGACTATAATTTCTATGTGGCCACTGAAAAAAAATGAATGATCTGAGAAGGAGAGAACTGTAAAAATAACTGCTGTCAGAACTGGAAAACCATTGGAGGGTAGATTTATGTTTAAGTTCTGCCTCATATGAATCAGGGCTAATGCTGATGGTTGGTTCTCTCTCCTACATCTATAATTAGAGGAAGTGAGAAGCCATCAACCATTTTTAAATTAGTATTGCTACAAGGCCCATTTCAGATGCATTAAAGAGAATGCTGCAGTTTGGGAGATTATTCAACACCACCTTCAGAAAGAAACATTACGGAAACTTACTCAGACAAAAAACCCATGGAATAATGGACTCTCCTAAAGAAGTGATCTTATTTCTCCTTAAAAACTGAGCATAGTGTTAAATTTGAATGATTCTCATGGGTTGGCCATAGAATAATGAATTATTAGTTGAAAGCTAATATCATCCAAAGAATCCTTAGTGATGTATTATGTTCAATGTCAGTAGTTTAGTGTTATTCCTGTGATCAACATATTCTTAATCTTCTCCATCTCAATGTTGAAGTCAGAGTCAAAGTTTATCTCTAACTTCTGCTATTTCAAATTTCCACTTTCCAAGGAACCAAATCAGTATTATACAGGCTTCTGCACTTCCAGTAGGAAATACAAAAAAGAAGAAAATGCAGCAGAATTACCTGAGCCTTGGTCATTTTCTTTGGTCCTTATAACACGGCCAGCAACTGGGATGCTCTATGCTTGTCTTAACTCTATCAGCTCCAATGATGCTCACAAATTTCAGTCTCTCATGAGGACATCCCAGAAATAATAATACCCAAACCAGGCACTTCTTCCTTCTTCCTCTAAGCTGCTGGTTGGTGAAAATCTGCAAGCTGCTACAATGCGAGAAATTTAGTTCCAGATGCTGTAAGGGTTCCTGTCCATCTTCTTAACACAGTCCCCAATACTGTTAACGGTCTCCTTATTGAGTGACAGAAAGCATGTTAATACCATGAGCAATAAAAGTGAAAACTCAATTTTCAGATCTGAGTAAAAGATGACTTTACAATAAATAGGGATTGGATAATCAAATATACATGTCAAAAAGAAGAAACAATAAATCTGGACCACTACCTCAAAGCACACAGAGTATTAATTCCTTACTGTGTGACTCTCAAGGAGAATGACAAATCAATGAACCTTTATGATGATTATGTTAATTAAAGCATCTGGAAAATTTGAAATGAGCTATATAATGAACTATTATAAACTGAAGATTATTTTGCTGGAGGAACTGTAAATTGTACAATCACTTTAGAAACACTTTAAAAATCACCATCAAGTAGAGTTACACATATAAGCACCCGATAGGACAAAGGAGAACGGTTCTACAGTGTTTCCAAGACTACAGAGCCACGACAGGCAGCTAATGGGTTAGCAGTCCAACACTTACCACTTGTCAAAACCACAGCTCCATATTAAACACATATATCACCTATTAGTTTGAAATTTAAATATGTATATATGAAGTAAGAAGTATACATCCCCCATAGTGAGTGCACTTTTGAACTCCAAGACAAATAACATTTTTAATGTAGCATTATTTACAATAACCCAATGCACTTAGTTTGCCTGTACGCCTTTCTAGCGATGGCCGCATAACTCCTTCCAAATGTTTAGGTGGGTGTGTCGTTCGACAATGTGAATGAGGAAAAGGAGATCTGGTGGCATAGTGGTTACTGTTGGGCTTCTAACAGCAAGGTCAGCAGTTGGAAACCACCAATTTCTCCTAGAAAGAAAGATGGGGCTTTCCCCTTTCTCGAGTGACATGGCTTTCTAGTCCACTAAAGAGTGACACTCTTGGAAACCCACATGGGGCAGTTGTACCCTGTCATATAGGTTTGCTATGAGTCAGTGTTAACTTGATGGCAGTGAGTTTGGTTTTTTGGTTTAAGAGAATTGTGAAAATTGCCAAACAATAGATTGGTACCCTTGAGACTTGGAGTTATGCAAATAAGCTGCCTGACAACCTAACCTGGAGCTGAGTCACACTGGACATCCTGGTAGGTTTAACTGAGACATTTCTGAGACACAAATTGGGATCTCACTACCATCCAAAAAAAAAAGAGAGAGAGAGCCAGGAGTAGGGGCCTTTGGATCCCAGATTCTTGCATTGAAACTCTTCAATGTAGAAGACAGAGAGCTGTGCCACAAGAGAAGAAGTGATGGGGAGAAGCAGCAACACAGACATGGTGGCAGCAGAACCAAGAGACTGAGACAGAGCAGTGCAATTCCCAGGCCACAGAACAAGAGAGCTGAGTGCCTCTGGGCAGGAGGTTAATACATGAAGTGGTATACATCTGAGTATTTATCTGGGGAACCAGATCTGCCAACCTACACAGAGTTCCATGAGGCTAAGGGACAGAGTGGGCACTTATCTGCAGAACTAAAAGACCTTTGAAACACTTGCCCATTCAGGACAGAAGCCAAAGGGCTGCAGGGCCTGACTTTAGCTGCAGGTATGGCTGTCAAGATGCTGTCCCAAAGTAGAACTGTATCTTGAGTCATTTAGGATCCAAATTGTGTGTTAGGGTACAAAAGTTACCCCTATGCCAAATATAACTTAAGGAGAACATTTATTGAACTTTAAGAGAAAACAAAAGACAAACACACACCGTATGGATAAGTGAGACCATTAGCACGAGGTCAAAATAACAACTGAGTATTCACAGCCTGGGCCCTGGGTAACAGGGCAGAGAAGAAAAGGCATGTCCCAGATCATGACTGGTGGCAGATCAATACATCACAGGTACAGGTGGGACTTCAGCAGCAGGAAAGGGACCATAATTAGGACGTGCACCTTATTCAATAGAAGAGCTTACAAGACTGGTCCAGGACCTTCATACACAAGCAATCAAGGCAAGACTCATGACAATGTCCCTTGTTCCGTCCTCAGTAAGGTGACCTCCATCAAGCATACACCTAGGCAGGCCCATGGAGAGGGCTGGCTGCAAAAGAGTGCAGGCAATCTACTTTCTCATGCATTCTCCCGGAGGGGGAGATGCTCTGTATCATTGGTTAATGATCAGAGAGAATTTAATGGCGGCTTAATCAAAGTGGGGACGCAGCAAATGGACACTGAGGTATCACTGTAACCCAAACCTAAAACCCCACTCACTGCCATCGAGTGGATTCCGATTACAGCGCCCCTTTAGGAGAAGTTGGAACTGCCCCAGGTGGGTTCCCGAAAGTGTAACTCTTTACAAGGGTAGAAACCCTGCTTTTCTGTCCAGGTGTGACTTGTAATTCCGAACTGCTGACCTTGCAGTTAGCAGCCCAATCTGTAACCACTTAGGCCACCACTTTTTGCAAATTGGAGGGCTCAGAACTTAAGAAGCTCTAATACAATTATAAACGGTTGTCCATCCAGTGAATTCTGTCATTCAGGGAGAGGCGCAAAGCCCTCTGGCCCTGACGGGCAGGGCACCCCGGGTGATTGTGTGTGGGCGCTCTCCCCGTCGGACCCCAGAAAGCATGGCTCCCGCCTGCTGCCCTCCGCCCCCCCCCCCCCCCCCCGCCAGCTCCTCTGCCCCGCCTCGCCCTCAGGAGCCCGGGTCCTGACGCCGCACGTCCGCGCGTCGCTCGCCCTGTTTCAGAGGCAGACACGCACTTGTTCTCCTCACTCACCGTCGTCCCGACAACTTACACTACTTCCCAAAGGCTCCACCGCGCCGCCGGTGCGCAGGATCCTCCTCAAACTCCCGCCGCAACTCCCGGCGCGACGGGGACGCTGTGCGTGACTATGGCGGCCGCCAAAGGCCAAAATACACGCCAGATGCTGGCGACACGCACTTCCGGCCCCGCCCTTCACAGACTTGGTGGAGGGCGCCATGCTTAGATACTTGCTGTACAAGAGGAAAGAGTGAGTGAGTGAGTGAGTGAGTGAGTGAGTGAGTGAGTGAGTGAGTGAGTGAGTAAGTGAGTGTGTGTGTCCCACTTGTTCTAATTTCATACACCTTATTTGCAGGGCCTTACCCATTCTTTGGTTGGGAAGGACAAAGCAGTGGACAGAAAGGCCATATAAAAGCAATCCATCACTCCACTCTGGTTCATGAGGTTAGTCACTCACTTTCAAATACATATATATTTTTTCTGCTGTGAAATATCAACTAGTTTTGGAATTTTATTGTTTGGGATCATTTAAATGATGTTTTCACTGACTTTCATATATTTTTTCAATATATATATGTACATATATATACACACTATACTTTACATTTCTCATTATACAGTCATAGCTATAAAACAGGAAGTCTTGGTCATTATCTCTGATGTTCAATTTGGTAGGGTGGTAACACATGTCTAGCTAACACATGAAATGTGATCAATATAAATAAAAAACTGGATTGTAAATTTTAAGGTTTGTTTTTTGAATCGTCACAAAGTAGTGCCATCAAGTTATTGCTAATTTATTTATGAATTAAAAACTCATAAAAATGTAAGGAATGTTTAATAACCTGTGGGGAGATATGCGTTTATGGTGTAGTTTAATTATTTGAGTAATTCACAGTGGAATAGATTTGCAATCAGCATAAAGGTGAGTACTATAAGCTGGAGGTCAGATATACCACTACCGTTCTCCAACTCCTTCACCATTTCTAAACCCATCAGTTCTCTGTGCTTCACTCCCTGCTCAGCTGGGTTTGACAAATCCATACACTAGCTGCACAGACTCACACCACACTCACAGGTATGTAGTTAATTGGAGGTTGGAAACAGGTTATACATTGGGATGAAAATTAATTTGAAATCAGGGGCTCGAGTGGGAAAAGAATACTTTGAAAATGATGATGGTGGCATATGTGTAAATGTGCTTGACACATGTGAGGAACATATGGATTGTGATAAGAGATGTAAGAGCCCCCGAAAAAGGTATTTTTTAAAGAAAAATAATCATTTGAAAGTAACAAGATACAAATTGTATGTAGTTGGCTAACCAGGGGAGCTTTCAAAGCAGATAAACCTTGGAACAAAAATATTCCCTGTTGATACAATTCTTGATCAGAGCATTGGACAGTTCTCTACCAGTGGGGTCTCTGCTGCTCACTGGTCTAACTCCAGGTCAGTACAGAAGTTCTGCATTCGGTCTCTGCACTAGCAACCTCTCTACTGCTATGTGACCTAGCTCACAGGCAGTGGATAGCAGGTTTCTCAGCCCTTTCCTGATATCTACATTGGGTAGCTCAGGTGCCAGAATCCCTGCCATCAGATTCTCTGCTACTAACTGACCTGGAAGATCTTCTAGTCAGACCTCTCCACTGTACTGCCACTTGACTCACTACCTTCCTGCAATCACGGGATCACATCTTAAACAATTAAGTTTACAGACACGGTATCACATTTGTGACCATTCTACTTACACATGGCTCTGCATTATGGTCAACGTACTTCCCAGCCAGTATGCTTTCTGTCATCCAAATGACTCAACCACAACCATCACCCATTTGTTGTTGTTACCTGCCATCCAGTTGGTTACAACCCCATAGGGAACTGTACACAACAGAACAAAACACAGCACGGTCCTGCGCTTTCTTTACAATTGTTCCCATGCTTCAGCCCATTGTTGTAGACACTGTCAGTCCAGTTCCTTGAAGGCCTTCTTCTTTCCATACCCCTTCACTTCACTCCAAGTTAGTTTGTCCTTTGAGCAATCCCAGGTTCTTTCAACTGTCTTCTTCAGGACCACAGTTCAAATGGATAGATTTTTTTGGTCTTACTTTTTCAACGCCAAACTTTTAAAACTCACATGCAAATCATTTTTCAGGCACTAAGTTAAAATTTCACTTTTGGGCACTGAAGGTTGTCAGTTCTCAGCAGAACTCTAGGTCTCTTGGCAAAGCAGAGCTGTGGTCTAAAGATGCTTTTGCTCTGTGTTCTCCTGTGCCAAGTGACAGTTCCCTAAGGTGGGAGATTCAGATATCTGACCTGGGTCTACAGGGATGGTTGTAACTGCAAGTGATTGACAGAGACCAATTATCTTTATTTACAGGAGTGCAGCCTCAGCAGTCGAGAACAGGACTGGTGAAGCCCTCCCAGAAGCAGTCCCTCACCTGCACTGTCTCAGTTTTCTCCATCACCAGAATTTCCTGCTGGAACTGGATCTGCCAGACCTCAAAAAAGGGACTGCAGTGGATGTGAGTGATATGCTATGGTGTAGTACAAGTTATAACCCATCCTTCCAAAGCCAGAGACACACTAGGAATCAGTTCTTCCTGCAGTTGAACTCCATAAACACTCAGGACACGGCCATGGGTTACTGTGCAAGGAGCACAGTGAGGGGATGTCAGTGTGAGCTCAGACACAAACCTCCCCTGCAGGGGAGACATGGGCAGCAGGGGGCACACAGGACCCACTGAGCACAGACGTGTTAGAATGAGCACTTCCTCTCTTAGCTCTCAGCATCCCCCGGATAGTTTTTCTCTAAATTTCTCCTCACTGCAGGCTTAATAGGAGAAACTAGCATTCTCTGTTTGTAGTCCAAATATTAAAAGTGACCCCGACCCTTCACTGGCATCCCATATGATCAATTTTCCTTCTTGGCATACAGATTATCATGGTTATTATCATTTATCTGTTCGTCAAAACTTGTTGAAGGGTCAGGTGTCTGACTGCTTTGCTCCCTCTGCAATGTGAGTAGTGACTGGCTGATTTTCTATGTCTGAGATAATTACTGTGGGGACACCTGGGGCTGAACTTGTGACATGTCATTAGTGATGCTTGCTACTCATTGTCTCGGTTTATGCAGACACAAGTGTTCCAGGCAGAGAGAGATCTCTAACATAGGAAACAGGGGAACTGGAATGACCCGTCTGGTTGGAGGTGTCATTTTTGAGATTACTCTTTGGAGCATAATGAAGCAAACATTCAATGGAAGGAAACTTTAATTTTAAAAATAGCAAATTTGCCACAAGAGGAAGAAATTGCAGACTAACATCTCAGAATGCTCTTTAGAATTGAGAATAGTGGGACTTCTCACATATTTTGAACCTGCGATCAGAGAATCCAGTTCCTAGAGAAGGACATCCTGCTTGACAGAGTGTCAGCAAAATAGGGGAAAATGCTTAATTAGATATACAGAGAGTGGCTACAAAATTGTTCTCTAGGAATAAGTGGGGACAGTCCAAGATGTGGCAGTTTATGTTTTTTTTCTGATGTACATAGAACCATGATGATCAAAGCTGACACCAAAGCACCCAACAACATCTCTGATGAAGTGTGGTGCAGAATGTTTAGATTAATGCTGTTTAGTCAAGTAATTACCTAAATTAAGAATATATTATAGTTTTTTACATTCACAAAGTGTTAAATTATTTAATGTTTAACATTCAGTACACATACCACTCCTTATTCAGTTTACCTGTATGGCTATTAATCAGGAAAACAATGTGCAATACATAAATAATAAATGTGATATACAAATGAATACAATTGGGGACTCCACTATCATCCACAGTTTCCTGCAAAACAGAATCTCACCATTTAGACAAATGCAGTCCCTCCTCCTCTTACTTTCCAGGCATCTTTGGGAAATGATTCACTAGACCTTACTCTCAGGTATCTCTGGGTGAGTGTGAATCACCTGTTATATGGTGAGCAGAATAGAGTGTAATCCTTCACAGAGGGACTCCACATAGACCAATGGAGTAAATCTGTCCGCCAACACCTGAATCTCAAATCATCACAACTGACTCCTAATTCTATTGCTGGATTCTTGTTCTTGAGCCAGGAACACTGATTAATCTCAGGACTTGGCTTCTGATCTTAAGTACCGACTCTGCCTCTAGCACACTACAACCCTAAGCTAAGCACTGAACTTAACACACTGAAAAACTCATGCTGCTAATTACGTGTGTGGATCTGTTTCCTCTCGCAGATTTTACCTAAATGTAAGGGACTGCGAGAGGTAGACACGCAAAATTAGGAAACACCAACACATCCTCTGTTTTCAGTTAACTTTTACAAATGGTTCATGAAATTTGGCAAAATGAAGGGATATATAAATGTTTAAATATGACATAAAGCATTATGACCAAGGTCTATCACAGGACTCTTGTGGTCCTCAGCTCTACCGTGTCCTACACTCAAGGAGCCTTCTCTGCTGTTAAACAAATGCAGGGATGTGTTGCCAAATAACCAAGGTGACCAAGAGCTCAATTGTACTTACTCACTAAGTTGTAGGTCACAATTTCACCTGGTTTCTCCCTCAAAGATGTAGTGAAACCGTGTTTAATGAAACAAATAAATAACTGGTTATTCTACCTTTGATCCCCTCCATTCCCTCTTTCCCAGGGACCCTTATGTCACTAGAGATCAAGGTGGTATCAAATTAAAAGTTCCTTTATTGGAACCATGATCTCCATTTTTCATAACATTGGACTTTTTCCTCAGACTTAAGGGCTGTGAGGAAGATGTAGTACACCCTTCTGACCCTAAATTATTTGGTTCTGTGACTACTTGAGTTTCCAGTAACCTTACAAGACATACTTCAAGTAGGAGCTGTAGCTTCACCCCTTAAGTGTAAAGATGTTCATCCCAGGGACATCCTGTGGGTCCAGTGCCAGGAGCTCCCTCTCAGCGCACACTGGGCTCTCCACTCATGGAGAAGTAAGTCCTCAAAGAATCACTTGTGATAACAATAGGCCAACCCAGTGCTGACTTAATCGGTTAAATCCTGACCAGGCCCCCTGGGTACACGGATATCTAAATATACCCTGGAATGAAAGTGAGACCCGGATGTGGACAAATCAGCAACCAAGAAGCCATTAGTGGAGGTTTCAGAGTCAGCGTGTTAGCACAGGCTGAATATCTTTGAGCTCAACTCTGGGGCTTCTGGAGGCAAGAGGCTATGTTCCTCCCTGAGCCTGTGTTACATACCTACTAGCTGAGGGTACCTGGCCTGGAATAGGTCCCCATGCCCAGGTTCCAGGTACTTTTACCTTCCAGGAAGCACAAAACAAACATCCAAGCAAGGATGATCCACTGTCTTTCCACACACAGCCTGATCTGAAATCCAAATCTGCCCCAATTTCAGCACCTTGAATTATCTGCGTCCAGGTTCACCTGGATCCTGAGCAGGAGCTGGAAATAAAGGAGGGAATGTGAGAGGCGGATTAAAGGGTAATCACCTGTAATTACTTCAGCATCATTATTAAATTGACGTAATGTATACTCTAGGAGTCTTCCTCATTGGAATATCCATCCTTTGGTGAGTCCAGAAAATCAGGGGTTCTGAACCTTCCTAAGGCCATGATCCTTTAATACGGTGCCTCATGTTGTGGTGATGCCCAAACATAAAATTATTTTAATTACTACTTCATAGGTATCATTTTGCTACTGTTATGCATGAGGAGAACCATGTGAAAGGGTCGTTTGACCCCTAAAGGGGTCGCGGCCCACAGGTTGAGAACCGCTGGTCCAGATGAAAACAGAATAAACCCGGGGTGGATTGGGTGAAGTTGCTGTGGGAGGTGTTTTTAGGAAACACATGGCAGTTCTGGGAACACCTTGCACACACAGACACACATGCACACAGGTGAACACATGAAAATATTAGCAAACAAGACACTGGGTAGGGCAAGATATGACAAAATAATAATTTATAAATTATCGAGGGCTCACGAGGGAGGGGGAGCAGGGAGAGAGGGGAAAAAAAAGGACTTGATGCAAAGGGCTTAAGTGGAGAGCAAATGCTTTGAAAATGACAAGCAAGCACAACGGTTTGTTTGAAGATCTCCAAGCAACTTTGGCTACAGACCTAGGAAGAGACAAGGGTCTTTTCCTGGAATTATATGGTATGTGAAATGTATTTCAATAAATATTTTAAAGTTAAAAAAAGATATGAAAATTATAATTTATCAAGGTTCATGAGGGAAGAAGAGTGGGAGAGGGAGGGGAAAATGAGGAGCTGATATCAAGGGCTCAAGTAGAAAGAATACACTTTGAAAATGATGATGGCAGCATATGTACAAATGTGCTTGACAATGGGTGAATGTACAGATTATGATAAGAGCCATAAGAGCCCCTAATAAAAGTATTTAATAAAAAATAAAACATTAGTATCGTAAAGCATAATACCTAGATTTGGAGAGCAAAATCAACTCCTCAAACATGGGAGACTTCCTCTAGTTTTGGAAGATGCCCTGGAACCATCCCGATGTGTTATGCAAATTCACAAACAGCATTGACTTCTCTGGAGGATGCAGAGAGCTTCAGCATCTATAGAACTTCTAAGGCTAACTCCGTACCTTCAAATGCTTGGAGTGCAGAGGCCTTGTGAAAGTACAACATACCTGCAGGGAAGGAGCGAGGCTCAGGAGCCACTGTCATATCCAGCTGAAGGGAACAATTAAAGGCAGGTTCTGAGGGGGCTGGGTGGGTTTTCCTTTTTGGTATGTGGCATTCCCTTTTCCAAAATGTAATTTAAAACAGAATTTGACAAGGGATGCTTGTGTCAATTTAAATATCGAATTCTACAGGGAATATTTAACTGGTTTAATAAAAGAATGAGGACCACACTAAAAGCGGTGAAGATGGGGCCCGCATTTTTAGGGAGTGTCTCTAACTGTGGTTGACATTTACATTAAGCCATTTCTTTCTCATCACAACCCTATAGGACAGAGTAGGACTGCTCTTGGAGGATTCTGATTCTGTAAACCTTCATGGGAGTGGAGAGCATTCTCTTTCACCTGCAGAGCCATTGTTGATTTAGAATGACTGACCTAGCATTTAGCAGTCCACTGCATAATATACCCCACATGCAGGCTCTCCAAGATATCTAGAACATCCTTATCTAATCTTGGAGTAACTGTCTTAGAAGTCATTCAACACCACTTATGGCTATATAAGTAAAAGGTATGCAAATAGACCCCTCTCCTGCGGATGAAAACCATCCCAGTCCCAACTCTGAAGCTCTTGGAGAGGTGCTCCAGCTCTGGAATTCCCAAGTGCCCCCATTCAGGACTGAACACATCTAGTCACCATGGAATCTGCATTGAGCTCAATTTTCATTTTTAGAATTTCAAATGGTACTTTGATGGAGAGCAAGTGTGTATGTGGGGGCGTGAGTGAGAGCCAGTGAATATATTATGATTTTCATGATCAGGATGTTTGTGTGTTTGCAGGTGTCCATTGTGAGGTGTACCTATGTAATCTGAGGGAGACGAGGCAGCCTGAGGCTTCTCTGAGACTCTACCCTGCAGTCTCTGCATTCCCTTTCTGTATGTATAATATTTACTGGGTCTGCCAAGCTCCAGCGAAGGGACGGAAGTGGGTTTCGTACATTAATACTGTTGGTAGGACATGCCACACAGACTCTCTGAAGGGCCAATTCACCATCTCCAGAGACAATGGTAAGAACATACTATATCTTCAAATGGACAACCTGAAATTCAAGGACACAGCTGGGTATTTCTGTGCACAAGACGCACAGTGTTGTAGTTACATAATCTGGTATAAATGTGGGACTTGAGAGGATAAAGACTGAAGGGGTGGAGTCTAGTCTGTCAATCGGAGCATGGCCAATGAGGCTTCTGTGTGGGCATGGTCTTCTGTGAATTCTGGGGAATCCAATATTCCTTTCTTGGAGGTAGAAGACACTCTCTATACTCCCTAGGAGACTCCCTTCTGACAAGGCTGACTCCCTGTGAGACATCCCTGAGAAGAAGCCACATGGACCTACCCCGATGCAGCCCTGGGTGCTGGAGAATCCATGTAGAGACCCCTGCCAGCACTTAGAAGTTTACAGTGCTACTGGATCCAAAGACTTTCTACCCACTGGCCTGTGATCATCTTGCATTTGGGATCATGGCATGTATTTCATGAGTCTGAAGAGGACTATATAGATTGGATAACTGGACTAATACTGGAGTTACAGTCTTGGACCTGACTGGGGTGAGATGCTCTCTTAATGTACAATTGCCCTTTATATAAAAATCTCTCTTATACACAATATGCGTATGTCTATGGATTTGTTTCTCTAGTTTACCCAGACCAACACACACAGTGAGGGGAAATCAGAGTTAACCCAGACATGAACGTACCCTAGTAGAAGAGGTTAGGTTGCAGGGTCCCTCAGGACCCACAGAGCACAGGACCCAGACCCAAGAGCAGGTGCAGGTGGAGCTGACCACTGGCTTCCTGTTGTGTCTGGGGATTCTTCTCCTTCTCAGCACCCCTCAGGGAATCGGTGCATCTCCTCACTTCTTTCTGAAACACTCACCCAATCTCCCTGTGATGGTAGGATGATTTTGAACTTAGCTTCTGTTCTGTTCCCCCCTCTAATTCCCCCCAAATGTCCCGTATTAATTGGAAATTCCTACATCTAGGATGAATTCTCTTCACATCATCTGCTTCCTCAAACACTTTACACGATGCTTTCAATACCCTTCCTGTGTTCCCTCCTACCTCGGGATAACAGGCCTTGCTGTGCACAGGATCTCACTTTATTATATTTATATATATTTAAGACAAAATAATATAAGAACTTAACAACAGTAGCCAAATCCTAGATCAAGTCACCTGTCTCCATTCATCCAGATATTTTCTTCTCTGAGTTCATTCGTTTTATTAATTCACAGCTCCTGTCTGCCCTTTTCCCCACAGACTAATTTGAAAGTCAGTTTTTTCTACAAATGCAGTCTGTTGTTTGTTTAATTTAGTAGTTTTGAATATTGATACAAGCGTGCGAAAAGAGAGACAAAACACCTTTTATGCTTAGGGTCAATGTGCCTCCACATAACTCACCTTCCTTCCTTCCCTATGTCCCCTTGTCCATGGGCTGTACAAGTCCTATTCTGTACAGGGCACCCACAGCTTCCCTATGAGTTCTGTGGGTGGCTATGCCTCCATGTATTATTGAGATCAGAGTATCCTTCTCTAGAGATGTGCACAGGGATGGATTTTCCCTCAACTGGCACTGTGGCTGCTGTAGTTATGATTGCATATTTCTGAGTCAGACACACACAGAGGGAAAGGCTGTGGAACCAAGACACAAACACCCATGCAGGGAGAGGGTGGGGCTCAGGGATCACTCAAAGCCCACAGATAACAGGGGTCTTTGCGGGTAAAATGCAGAGGAGCCTAAGCAGGATTAAATTCTCAACCTATTTACTCTACCTGCACAGAAAACGTCTCTGCCACAGACCTACACATTCTTGTAGCTCAGTGTCTGTATGTTCTTGTATGTACTTTATATGTTTGTTTATGTGTGTGCTAATATACATGAACTACTATGTGATATACTATGTGATAGAATTTGTAGTCTGTTCTGCATTTATTTTATTATTATAATTCTAGTATATTTTAGTGTGTCTTTGTGTTTTTTTAAGTAAATGCATGTGTATTTATTAATCTGAGGATATTGTATGAAGAATTGTTAGTTCTACTATATGTGCTCATTTGTTCATAGTATGCATATGTATGTTAATATGGCTATTAGAATACAAATGTCATTATGTGAGTTTCCTGTTAGCGTGTGTTCACATTTCGCCTGTATGTGAGTATGTGATTGATAATATATATGCATTAATATGTGTGTATTTGCTGCAGATATTTTATCCACTCAAACAGGAAGATTCTGGAAAAGACAGATAGGTGCAGGGGCTACAACTTAAGGCTAAAATATAAGAACAATTGTGAGATTGCCTCAGGAATGGGTGGTGTTTCATTTTGTTGTATTTGGGATCACTATAAGTCATAATTGACTCATCAGCTAACAATATTTTATCCTATGTTTTCTCTGGGGACCTTAATAAAGAAATATCCTTAGTGTTTTCCAATTTATTTTACAATTCACAATGTAAATTCTCCGGTGTTCCCTTTGAGAACACCACAGACACTGCAAAGATTTTAACACATAAGACAGGAAGAGCCAATGACGAGGCCAATGACTTCAGAATTCTCCTCACCAATGGAAACCCGGTTGTGATAGTTCTCCAACATCACATTCTGATATAGAGCCTTCTGAGCAGGGTTCAGGAGCTGCCATTCCTCCCAGGTGAACTTTACAGTCACATCATTGAATGTCAGTGATTCCTGTAGTAAGAGGAGTCAATTTAATGGCGTATTTTACACTTGAAGATTTAAAAAATATATTTTATAGTAAAGAAAACAAAACAGTAATAAAAACTATTGTGATAGTGCATTCCATGTGTGGTAAACTTAACTAGGTGGTGACTCCAATTGCAGCTGCTGTCCCAGATGTGATTACATTGCTTGAGCAAATTAATACTTCTCCTGGTACATGGTATGCAGCTATTGATCTGGCTAATGCCTTCTTCTCAATACCAGTCTCAAAGGACCACCAGAAGCAGCTTGCGTTCACCTGGCAGGGGCAACAATATACTTTCACAACTCTCCCCCACAGGTACATCAACTCTTCTGCCCTGTGCCATAATTTAGTCTGAAGGGACCTTGACCATCTGTCAATTCCACAAAATGTCACACTGGTCCATTACATTGATGACATTATGGTGATTGGACCCACTAAGCAGGATGGATCAAAGACTCTAGATTCATTGGTACAATATATGCGTACAAGGGGTTGGGAAATTAACCCAACAAAGATTCACATCAGTAAAATTTCTAGGGGTCCAGTGGTGTGGGGCATGTCAAGATATTCCTACTAAAGTGAAGGATAAGCTATTACATTTAGCTCCCCCAACGACTAAAAAGGAGGCACAATGCCTAGTGGGCCTCTTTGGACTTTGGAGGCAACATATTCCTCACTTGGGTGTTCTACTTTGATCTATTTATCAAGTGACATGAAAAGCCTCCATGTTTGAGTGGGGCCCAGAACAAGAGAAGGCTCTTCAACAAGTTCAGGCTGCTGTGCAAGCTGCTTTGCCACTGGGACCATATGATTTAGCTGATCCAATGGTGCTAGAGGTGTCAGTTGTAGATAAAGATGCAGTGTGGAGTCTTTGGCAGACCCCTATGGTGAATTACAGCGTAGACCATTGGGATTTTGGAGTAAAGTCTTGCCATCCTCTGCAAACAACTACTCCCCCCCCCTTTGAAAAAGAGCTGTTGGCCTGTTACTGAGCCTTGGTGGAGACTGAACGCCTCACCATGGGCCACCAAGTCACCATGAGGCCTGAATTACCTATCATGAACAGGGTATTGTCTGACCCACATAATCATAAAGTTGGACGTGCGCAGCAACACTCCCTTGTCAAATGGAAGTGGTATATATGAGATTGGGCCAAAGCAGGACAGGAAGGAACAAGTTGCATGAAGAAGTGCCCCAAATGCCCACAGTCTCTACTCCTGTCACATTGCCTCCTTTCTCTCAGTCTGCACCTATGGCCTCCTGGGGAGTTCCTTACCATACTTTAAGTGAAGACCAAAAATGTCATGCTTGGTTTACAGATGGCTCTGCACGATATGCAGGTGCCACTCATAAGTGGACAGCAGCAGTACTACAGCCCCTTTCTGGGATCTCCCTAAAGGACAGTGGTGAAGGGAAATCTTCCCAATGGGCAGAACTTTGAACAGTGCACCTGGCCGTTCAGTTTGCATATAAGGAAAAATGGCAAGATGTGAGACTGTATACAGATTCATGGGCTGTGGCTAATGGCTTGGCTGGATGGTCAGGGAATTGGAAGGACCATGATTGGAAAATTGGTGACAAGGAGGTGTGGGAAAGAGGTAGGTGGATAGACCTCTCTGAATGGGCCAAGAAAGTAAAGTTAATTGTATCTCACGTGAACGCTCACCAAAGGATTACCTCTGAAGAGTAGGACTTCAATAATCAAGTGGATAAGATGACATGCGCTGTAGAGATTGGTCCTCCTCTTTCCTCTACTACTCCTGTTATCGCCCAATGGGCACATGAACAAAGTGGACATGGTGGCAGAGATGGAGGTTATGCATGGGCACAGCACCATGGACTTCCACTCACCAAGGCTGACTTGGCCACTGCCACTGCTGAGTGTCCCATTTGCCCGCAACAGAAACCAACATTAAGTCCAAGATATGGGACAATTCCTGGGGGAGATCAACCAGCAACTTGGTGGCAGGTTGATTACATAGAACCACTTCCATCATGGAGGGGACAGCATTTTGTTCTTACTGGAATAGACACCTACTCTGGATATGGATTTGCCTTCCCTGCACGTGATGCTTCTGCCAAAACTACTATTCGTGGACTTACACAATGCCTCATCCACCGGCATGGCATCCCACATAGCATTGCTTCAGGTCAAGGAACTCACTTTACAGCAAATACATTGCGGCAATGGGCCCACTCACACGGAATCCACGGGTCGTATCATGTTTCTCATCATCCTGAAGCTACCGGCTTGATAGAATGATGGAATGGGCTCCTAAAGACACAATTACGGTGCCAACTAGTTGGCAACAACTTGCGGGGCTGGAGCAATGTTCTCCAGGAAGCTGTACATGCTCTAAACCAATGGCCAATCTATGGTGCTGTGCCTCCAAGAGCCAGAATTCATGGGTCCAGGAACCAAGGGTTGGAAACTGGAGTGGCACAACTCACTATTACTCCTAGTGATCCTCTTGCAGCATTTTTGCTTCCTGTCCCGGCAACTCTGTGTTCCTCAGGCCTGGAGGTCCTGGTCCTGAAGAAAGGAACTCTCCCACCTGGAAACACAGCATGGATTCCACTGAACTGGCAGCTGAGAATGCCCCCTGGGCACTTTCGACTTCTCATGCTTTTGGATCAACAGGGCAGGAAGAGTGTCACCGTACTTAGTGGTGTGATTGATCCTGACTACCAAGGAGAAATTGGACTGGTACTACATAATGGAGGTAAAGAAGAATATGTCTGGAATCCAGGAGATCCCATAGGCCGACTCTGAGTGTTACCATGCTCTGTTATTAAAGTAAATGGTAAGTTACAGCAAACCAATCCTAACAGGACTTATAATGACCCAGACTCCTCAGGAATGAAGGTCTGGGTCACCCAACCAGGCCAAAATCCACAGCCAGCTGAGGTGCTTGCTGAGGGCAATGGTAATGCAGAATGGGTAGCAGTAAAAGGTACTTCTACCTATCAATTACGACCACATGATCAATTGCAAAAGCGAGGCTTGTAATTGTCAATGTATTTTCTTTGTATGTGATTATTGCATATATTTCCTTTGTTCAAGTATGATATATCAGATATAATTTGACTCAGTGTGTTTTATTTACATGTATGATAGATGATTGATGATAAGTATAAGTGTGATTTCATTAATATCTGGAAATTATATACGTATGAATGGGTAAAGAGTTGTATACAGGTGCCAGGTTGGCAAGGGGTGGATTGCGATAGTTTATCGTGCCAGCCTGGCTGATAAACACAAGTAGGATTAATTGAAGGTCAGAGGGATAAGTGGCTCTGTGAGCCTCACCTTGCTTGTTCTGTGCCTCAGTTTAAAGGGTACACTACCTGTGGGATGCCTAGCCTGTGGGCTGTGTTGCTGTAAGTTGAGGTCCCTTTAAGCCCACACGATTGGAATGTTCGTCTCTGGAGCTGGGGACCGACAGTTGATGACAGTTGGGGACCTGCCCTGCTGTTTGCTGCCTGGGTATATATAGCCCAGCTCTCTCTACAGAAAGGGACTGGCAACTGGCGGCTCTCAATCCTTAAGGGACTGCTAGTGTCTTACTGCTTTATAATTTAACTGTTAATTTCTTGTATTATCTATCTGTATATAACTTAATGGTTCATTTCTTGTATTACATATCTATCTTTATAAATATATTTATATATAATTACTAGCAATCTGGTTTGTCTCTCTAGAGAACCCTGTCTAACACATGCTCTCCAAGGGGCCCCTCCTAGTTCTGTTGGGTGGATTCCTGGATCCCTTCTAACCTTGCCTAGGCAGGGAAGGTGCTAGGTTGGCCCAAGAAGCCATCATAAGAAGAGGGAGAGAGAGAATGCCTGCAGGCATGGTTTGAGAAGGGACAGTGAGACATTGGCCTGTCATCTGACCTGTTGATTTGGTTTTGTTAGCCTCTGCAGCCACATGGTTCAGGATGACCCAATGGATTAGGGATTTTCCAGCTTCCAGAAATTTATGAGCCATTTCCTTGAACAACTGCAAGCCACTGTGTGACCTGCCTTGAGAGATACTTCCACTCTATGAGTCAACAGCTTGCTCTCTGACCTTCCCATTTGGATTCCTCAGCTCCTGCAACTTATTATCTGACCATATTAAGCAATTTCACTTTGTGAGTCAGTGGACTGTTGTCTGATCTGATGATCTGGTTCATCAGCCTTTGCAAACACATTAATGAGGTGAACCCTTCAGACTGACCCCTGACCTCTATACGGATTTGGGACTCACCAGCTTCCACATCTTGAGGAGGTATTTATTTACTTGATAGCTATTTAGTTTTATGAGATGCTGCAGAGCAAATCATGGAACATCTTGAACCTCTACCTCCTAGGTACTTGTCTACTACTGGTCCTGCAAAATGAACTTTAACATTTATGATTCAAGAACTAAACCAATGGAGATAATGACCAGGGCAGAAGGGACAGAGTGACAGAGCTAGTGGTTATAAGTCCAGAAAAGACTTTTCAGCCAAGATAGTGGGACAGGAAAGCAAGATAAAGAGGAGGATATCCCCCAAGGAGATGAGAGGAGGCTATGCAGATGGAACTATGAATAAGCCTAACTTCAGGGGGCAAAATGTTTGAGAGGGACTGAGAGAAGAGGCCTTCCCTGAAGAAGATCAAATTAGCCTACGCGGATTTTAAACATGAATCCCAATGTACAGCCTATTGATTCTGATACAAAATTATATGCTGGTACTTAATAAAACTTATACCTGTGACTCTGGACTGTAAGTTGTACATGACCACGACAAAGAAATTAATGAGCTGAATAGGAGAGGCCTGTGGGAATAATAACTGGTGCCATGACTGAAAAGTATTGGAGAGTACAGGTATGCTTAAGCTCTACCTCATATGAATCAGACCTGATGTTGACGGTTGAATCTGTTTCCTGCATCTATAGTTAGAGGAGGTGAGAAGCTGTCAACCATTTTTAAACCACTATTGGCTGAGGTTAAAAATTTGCGTTTTAAATTTTATATGCACTAATGAAAATGCTGCTGTTTGGGAGATTATGTAACACATCACCTTCAGAAAGAAGCATTAAAGAAATTTAATCAAACAAAAATCCCATGGAATACTGAACTCTTCTTATGAAATGATCTTATTTCCCCGTAAAAACTAGGCATAACATATAATTTGAATGATTGTCATGGGTTGGCCACAAAATAATGAATTAAGAATTGGATGATAATGTCATCCAAAGAATCCTCAAGGACGCAATGTAAAAAGTTTAGTTTTAATCCTATGATCAGTATATTACGAATCTTCTCCAGCCCAATGTGGAAATTAGTGTCAAAGTGTATCTCTAACTTCTACTATTTCAAATTTCCACATTTCCAATGCACTGCATCAGTATTATGCAGGCTTATACAATTCCAGTAGGAAATACAGAAGAGGATAAAACACATCAGAATCACCTGAGCATTGGTCATTTTTTTGGTCCTTAGGACATTGCCAACAACTGGGGTACTCTATGTTTGTCTTATCTGGATCAGCTCTAATGATGTTCACAAATTTCAATCTCTTATGAGGATATCCCAGAAATAATAATACCCAAACCAGGCACTTCTTCTTCCTTCCTGTATGCCGCTGCTGGTGATGCACAATCTGTAGGCTGATGGGAGAATACATTGTGAGTAACACACAACCTGTAGGTCTAGATGCGGTTACAGTTCTGTTCCTCTTCTTACACAAAGTCCCCAATACTGTTAATGGTGCCCTTATTGAGTGATGGAAAACATGCTTTTAACACGAGCAATAAAATCTAAAACTCTTAATTTTCAGACACGTGAGTAAAAGATGGCTTTCAAATAAATAGATTAGACACTCAAATATACATTGCACAACGTCAAATAAGCTATCAAAAAGAAGAAACAAAAAAGCCAGATCCCTACCTCACCGCATACAGAACTATCAATTCCATACGGTGTGATTCTCAAGAATAATGATAAATCAGTGAACCTTGAAGATGGTTATGTTAATTAAGACAGCTGGAAACATTATAAATGGGCTATATGAAAAGCTATTGTAAACTGAAGATTACTTTCTAGATGGAACTATAAATCATAAAATCACTTCAGAAACACTGTAAAACTCACTATCAAGTATAGTTAGATGCGTAAGCTGCTGATAGGACACAGGAGAACTTCCCTACAGAGTTTCGAAGACTGTAAAGCCATGACAACCAGTTAATTGGTTTGTACCTCTGACCTGGAGATTAGCAGTCCAACTCTAAACACATGTCAAAACCAGGGCTCCATATAAACACATATATCATCTATCAGACTGAAATTTATATGGAGATTTTGGAAAGAAGTAAGAAGTATACATCACCCATAGTGAGTGCACTTTTGAATCCAAAGATAAATAATGTTTTAAATGTAGTATTATTTGTTGTAACCTAATGCAGTTTGATAGTTGACCTAGGCAGGCCCATGGTGAGGAATTGGCTGGAAAGGAGTGCAGGCAATCTATTTCTAAGGCATTCTCCCTGAGGGGAAAAAGATCTCCATCTTTGGTTAATTATCAGAAAGGATTCAATGGAGACCTAATCAAAGTGGGGTTGCAGCAAACAGACACTGAGTTATCACTGTAATCAGCAACCCAAACCTAAAACCCAACTCACTGCCATCGAGTGGATTCCAATTACAGCAACCTTTTAGGAGAAGGTGGAACTGCCTGCCCCTTGTGGGTTTCTGAGACTGTAACTCTTTATAAGAGTAGATACCCTGTCTTTCTCCCCAGGTGTTACTTGTAATTCTGAACTGCTTACCTTGTAGGTAGCAGCCCTATCTGTATCCACTAAGCAGCCACCAGGCCTTTTGCAAATTGATTACTTATCCAGTGAATTCTATCATTCAGGGAGATGCGAAAAGATCTAGGACCCTGATGGGCAGGACAGCCTGGGCCCTTGTACACTGGCACTCTCCTGGGGTCAGATCCCAGGAAGCATGGATCCCTCTCCAGCTCTGCCCCCCTAGAGCCCCAGGGTTGCTAAACTTGTTTGGAGTCAGGTGAATGGACTTGGTTCACAACCCAGTCAGAAGTTGAAATCTTTTCTTGTGATGCTTCAATGTACAAGACAATAGTAACAGATTTCTAACTCCCTAGACTGGACTGTATTTCTCTGTGGCAAATCTTTTTTGAAAAGCAGACAATGTTGAGAAAGGCATGACAGGTTCTTGGCCTGTACTTCTCGTGCTAAATAGTGACCACCCCCAACCCCTAGGATCAAAATCATGTTCTAAACTGAGGGAGTCTGGATTAAAAACAAAACCCACTCTACATTTACAGAGCAATTTTACTAATTTCTCAAATATCATGATCAACTTTAGATCCACATTTATATATTCAATATTTATTTTCAGCATAAAGTGGAAGTTTTAAAGGCCTCAAAACTCGCAAACTCTATAAAAGGTAAACATATTTTCACCAGGATTCTAACTGGAAAAAAAGGTTTATTTTACGAAGAACGTTCTTTTTCAGCCTGCATTGCACCTCAGACCATAACCCTTGACTTATTTGGCTACTGTGATCATGTTGAATAATGCTCATAAATGCCATTCAGACAATGCTGAGCTTTTCATCAAGTTTAACCTGCTCCAATCCCCTTGCCTCCTGGGTACTCTTCAGAATATCTATTGTATGTGAAGAAATGCCTATGGTTGGGTAGCCCATTTATGCACAGTAGATTGTGGTAACTAGAGAAACTTGCTGTAGAGGTGGACAATGAGACAGAGGGACACCAATTGGACAAGACAGAGATATCCTAACCAAGAAAACCAGCCAGGGGAATCCTTATCTGCTCCTCTCTTAAGTTCTTGGGTTTATGGTTGTCCAATTTTAAAGCCTTTGTGAAAACTGAAGCCTACACTAAAGGAATGGCAAGGGATAGGTAGATTGGTGATGCCATGAGCCAAAGTGATGGCAGAAGCTTAAAAATACAAGATGTATCCAGGAAAGAGATGACTTATCAACATGTTTGTGCCTAGATTCTGGACTCCAATCATTCTAGGTAATGCTGACAGATAGCAAACAACACAAACTGTAGGAGAGGGGTTATTGGTTTTGGTTTAAGGATAGCCAATCCATAGTCTTGGTCTACTAGGGAGAAGGGGAAAAACTAGTGCCAAGGCTTGATCATGTAAAACATGCTCCACCAGGAACATAGTTTGGCAAGAAAACAAAATGAATGTGCTGGGAAGAGGCTATGCTGTGATTAAATAGGGAGGCAGTAGCCTGAGTGGCTAGTTGGACATTATTGGCACTGCCCTTTTGCAACCCCCGGGGTGTCTCTGAAGGGAGAGATGTGTGAGGTTGCAGTTATAGGATAAAGGGTGTAGACTAGTGTTCCTCTGAAACTAATCAGCAAGTCAGGCCACTAGAGAAAAACACAATTTGTTTAATGCCCAGTCATCAAGCATACCTTAAATATAAGGCTCACCATACCACCAAGTCTTAAGAACAGGTTTCAACTCAGGGGTGTTATTTTCGTCGGTTACAGAGAACAGTTGACTTCCAGACCCCTCCGTGAGCAACAATCTTAATCTAAGCTTGACTAAGTTCTAACTCCTTCCAGAAAACTGTTAGTCTATGCAAAACATACAAACAACAGAATGGTGATAGTCATTCTGTCACCAGTCAAGAGATCAATAGATACATTGTATTGGATGAATAAACCTTATTTGGCTTTATAGAGTGTTGAAGAGCAGGGATCTTACTTTAAGGAGTAGGTTCACCTCACCCAAACCACTGTATTGTCAAAGGCCTCATATATGGAAGTTGATCACTGAATAAGGAAGACTGAAGAAGAATAGGTTTGACTGAATTGTAGTGATGGCCAAGAATACTGAAATAACGTTGTTCTCCAAAAGCACAAACAAGTCTGTCTTCGAATAAATGAGCTCAGAATGCTAGTTAGAGGTAAAGAGAGTGAGAGCCCATATTACATACTTTGGACAGTGTTGTCAGAAGGGAGCAGTCCCTGGAGAAGGAGAGTATGTCCGGTAAAGTAGAGGGGCAGTGAAAAATAGGAACCCCTCAACTAAATGGGTTGACACAGTGACGGCAACAATGGGTTCATCCTAAATTGAGAGTCTGTTAAAGGAGAACGCAGTGTTTCCTTCTGTTGTGTACTGGGTCCCTGCTATGTGGAATCAACTCAATGACACCTAACATTGACAACCTCAGAGACCACTAATCAATACACAAGACAGGCACAAAATACTAGTGTGATAGTTATATTTACAAAAGTTATTTCCATGATAACAGATGCCACACCTTTCATGTGAAGTTTGCCGCAACATAAACTCTCTTATTAAAAAGAAAGAATGGGTTTCCTTCGCTATAAAAAAATAGAACAAGGTGATGATAAAATCATTGAGGAATTCCTGTCCCTTATTGATTTACACCATTCTCCTGGAGGTGGGCTGAAAGAAATTCTCTAAGATCCACCCAGCATGTCTTATGGCAGAGTATTTCCCATCTTGGGCCCAAGTGTGAGGGTAGCACACAGTCTCTCAGGTGTGAGTGACTATTTGTCCATCAAGAGTACTGTAAATCATTTATACCTCTACGCACGTGGTTCTCAACACGTTGGTCACAACCCCTTTGGGGGTTGAACGACCCTTTCACAGGGGACGCCTAAGACCATCGGAAAACACATATTTCTGATGGTCGTAGGAACAGAGACCTTATCCATCTCCAGGCAGGTCTGCCAACATGCAGGTACACCCACATGAATCCCTGACGTGAAGACTGTTACCCATGCTACAACAGGCTTCAAGACAAATTTTCATTTATTTATAATTAGAAATATTTCACAATATATAATTACATGTTGTTTTTGTGATTAATCACTAGGCTTTATTTATGCTCAATTTGTAACAATAGAAATACATTCTGCATATGAGATATTTACATTAGGATTCATAACAGTAGAAAAATTATTGTCATGAAGTAGCAACAAAAATAATTTTATGGTTGGGGGGGTCACCACAACATAAGGAACTGTATTAAAGGGTCACAGCATTAGGAATTTTGAGAAACACTGTTCTACACTGAGGGGTCAGCTGCAAGACGTGAGGATTCCTCCAGAACAAGTGATCTATGAGTTGAGTGGGTTTCAAGATTCTCAGAGGGTCCAGAATCAACTGAATCACAATTAAATTCCATGAGAAACTTCAAGGCTAAATCTAAAATAGATTAAAGACCAGAGGATTCACACAGTATGGATAAACTCTTTTTTTCCTTAAGTTCAAGTTATTGGGTGAAAACATAACAATAGTTGTAAGAGTACACTTACTAACATTTTCTATGAGACCAGGAATAAACTGTTAACAAGGTCAGATAATGATACTTCAAGAAAACTGTAGACCAATATTTGTAATGGATCCACATGAAGAAGTGCTTGAAAATATTGGGAACTGAGTCAGAAAACACACTGAAATAATTATATACCATGATTAATTGGAATCTTCCCCAGAGTTTATTTAACATAAGAAAATAAGCTCTGTAATATAGCAATTAATGCAAAAAAGGATTAACTATCTAAATAGACACATTAAAAGTACTAAAAAAAAATCAGAGGTTTTCATGTTAAAAAAAAACACCTCTGCAAATCTAACAAGAAAAAATATAGTTCAATATGTGAATATGATAAGACACATTCTTATTTTAAAAAAATGAAAATGTCATACTTAGAGGAAAGAGAAAAACATCACCTCATCTCAGAAAAGGACAAACATAAATGTGCACTTTCACTACTGATATTAAAAATTGACTGTATGTTCTAACTAGAGCAATCAAAATGCGATTTATTAAGGAAGAAAAGAGGCTTCCAAAATGAAATTGCCTCTAATCATAAATTAATGTTCATATCCATAAAATATTCAAAATATGCCATAAATAGCTAATAAATATAAAAACGTTGTAGGCTACATTTCAACACACCAAAATAACTTTTGAAACTTAACCCAATAACTATTAATTTTTAATCAACAACTCCCAAACCATTAACCCTTATACCTTAAGACGCTAAGCATCCTTACAGCACACTGATAATATCCTAAAACACCGAACCCCTAACCACCTGAAAAGCTCTTTACATCCACAATGTCTATTTGCATCCTGAGCATTCCCTGATACCCACAGCCAAGTGGGAAAAAAATTGGATTTCCTTAAGAAATGCTAACACCATACACCAGGGGTCCTCAAACTAGGCCCGCGGGCCACATATGGCCTGCCGAGGATATTTAACAGGCCCGCCAGTTGTTTTTGCTGCCGCTGCCTGTCCTGCTTAGCAGCTGACCCGTCCAGTGTGCATATGAATTTGTTCATAGTTAAAAAAAAAACAACAAACCTATAGTCTGGACCTCCAACGGCCTGAGGGACAGTGAACGGTCCCCCTGCATAAAAAGTTTGAAGACCCCTGCCATACACGCTCAAACTAACCTAATTCAATTATCCCAATTGCTTGAATCAGGAACACAATTTTGAATATATTCTATAACTTTAATGTTAACTTTATGACACAATGTCTCAATATCAGAAACCACCTTCCAAAACTATACTGTTTAAACCCTAACTCAATATCTTTATACCATAACACATAAGCCCCTAAGCAACTCCAAACATAAGCTGTAGACACAACACATTCTAAACATAAAGCCCTTTAATCCGTCCACCAACATCTGACTCTCCACTCATGACACTTAAATTCTAGTTCTATCCTTTGACTGTTGTTCTTGAACCGGGCACATTAATCCCATGACCTAGATTCCAATCATAAGTACAGACTCTGACTCTAGCACTCTACAACCCTACACTGAACCCAAATCTAACCCATCAAGAAACCCACATTGCTAATTATGTATGTGGAACTGTCTGCTCTCTCAGACTTTACCTAAATGTAAGGAACTAAGGTAGGTAGACAGGCAAAACCAGGAATCACAGCAAATTTTCAGTAAACTTTTAAGGCATTTGCATCTGATTCATGGAAGGTGGCAAAATAAAGTGGTTCATACATGTTTGTATATGAATATTCTATATACATGAAATGAAAAGCTCATTAGCAATAAGTACACATGGGAATCCCCACACTGGAAAAATAAATGGATCATGAAGAAACACTAGTAAAAAAGTAAAACAAAAGGGGCAATAGTTAGAAGAAATGCAAATGAGGACTTTCAGGTTTATGACCAATATGTGAAGAGCCCAACGTCACCATTCCAATCCCCAAGAAAAAAAGGTGACCAGATTGAACTCAGAATACTGAGGTCACAGGGCATGGTTTTGTTCTGTTGTGCATTAAAAAAAAAAAAACTCTCATTGAGTCAATTCTGACTTATAAAGTCTCTACAGGGCAGAGTACAAAAGAACCTGTGTGTTTCTGAAACTGCAACTCTTTAAGGGACTAGAAAACGTCACCAGTTAATGGTTTTGAATTGCTGAATGTGTGGTTAGCAATCCATCACAAAACCCGCTACATCCCCATGGGTTCATTGTGTTCTTATAAACTGGAGAAAACTAGATGGCAGCTAACCACAAGGAAGGTATTCTTTTCAATGTCTCTAATTAATTGATCTAGTTAGGACCCAGACCAAACATCGGTCCTCAAAAGAGGGGGTAGGTACACATAGGTAGGTACGCTCTCAGTTGATCGCTACTGTGAAATCATTCTATGTCCCTGCCTATGGGACCATTTTGTTTAGTGGTGGCTTTCACCCTATGCCCTCAATAGTCTAATTAATTGAATTCATTGAAAACTGTGATTTGAAGGATGTGATGGGATTAACTAAGAGACAGACCAAAAGAATTTGTTCCAGGAGAAAATACCTTCGGAAGTTATCCATTAAAAATCTTACGGAGTATAGATTTACTCTGAAACCACAATGGTCACCATACAGAATCAAATGGTGGGCCAAATGATCGCTAATTATTGAATTATTATCTAATTTAAATACAAGGAGCTCATAGGTAGCGAATCTTTCATGCCATCAATGCACAAGTGGGTTTCAAAAAGATCATGGAAAAATGGAATAAATATAGTGAAATTTATCCATGATCCTTTTGAATCCTCTGCATGTCTGTCCCTAATAAATAATGCTAAAGAGTGTAGTATTATTGTTAAACAGAATAATGTAATAAATCTTTTATAATTCCTCAATTATACATCTTAAAAATCTTTAAGAAACCTGTTCATTTTCCATAAAAACTCAGAAAGAATACTAAGAAATTTACATAGAGTATCTTTCTTGAAGATCTATTAAAATTGGTATTAATTCTATTCTCTAGCTATGGTAAAGAGACCAGTTAGGTTACAGTATATCTGTACAATTCACAAAGAAACTTGTGAGAGCTGAAAATTAACAAAATGGCTTAATTTTTCTGAGTCCTGCAAATTTTGCATATTCCAAAAGGTGGTTTCTCATGTTATAGTTAAAAATCCAACCTCATTATATAGTTTTGAGTTTTCCTTCTTTGAAAGAATGCCAGGTCCCATAGGTTCTGGCATGTGTGCACGTGCACGAATGTGTGCCTGGCTTAGTTTTTGATGTCCTTGAACATTATAATGGTTACCATGGATAGGTGTTCATGGAGAGATTCAAAGTTTCTGTCTACTCAGAGTCTCCGGGAAGAAAGCCTGGCTGATGCATTTTGAGAAACCAGCCACTGAAACCCCTCTGCAACATCCCGGAGCTCTGACACACATGGAGTCTGAAGGAGTTGGTGTGGGTTTGATGGCATCTATTTGGCCGGGTTAATTTCTAGGGGTGTGGGAGAATCCTGGCTTCATTTGCTACCCTCAAGGCTGTCAGTTAAACTCCACCAGCAGATCTTTAAAGGAAAAACGAGGCTGGTGGTTCCTGTACAGATTTTGAATATCAGAAACCTACATAGGAACACTATAAGTGAGAATTGACGTTGTGGCAGTGAGTTTACTTTTTGGGGTTAAGGACAATGAAGGTTTGTAGGTGGCACAAACAGCTTGAGCTAGACTGTTCCACTGAGGGTTGATGGGTTAAATTCATCCAGCATTGCTGTGGAAGAGAGGACTGGAGATCTGTTTCCCCAAATGATACTCCAGAAACGCTATGGTATTGTTCTACTACATAACACATGAGGTTGCTCTGAGATGGAATTAACATGACATGACACCTAACCAAAGGTAAAACAAACATGATGAAAGCATATTCATATCTATGGACACACATTGGTTTTATGTTGAAAACATGACTAAATCAGAAACACAAAAACAATTTTCATTAAGAATCACCATGCCCATAGTGAAAAACATGTAAGCCTACTGAGAATTTGGCATATCTAAATTACTTAGTGAACTAGTCCTACTGCTACAGTAAATGTATGGCAGCACCACGAAATGTAAGCAGTTGTATCCCATGATGTGGCAATCTGGTCACATATTAATTGTAGCCCAGAAACCACAAGGAAGAATTTAAGGTCCTATGGCATCACAGAGTGCACCTGAGAACTATAAAGCAGTGAAGAAAGCAAGCCTTTTATCAAGAATACTTGGATAAAAGGTTAGAAAAATTAAGTATGCCCATGCAGTGGGAGATAGAAAATGGTAACTTTATTTTAAATAAGATGATATCTTACTCTATATAAGAATTATATATCTGAATGTTACCTTGTATTAGGAATAATTGTGACCCACTTTTTAAAAATGAGGAGCTAACCTTAGTAGGACACAGTTCTTACACAGTCAAATCAAACAAATTGAAGAAGAAACAGCTAACAAATGAAATCATCAAAAGGATTACATGAATTTGCATAATTAGAATTGGGTTCTATGAAACATTGTATCCACTAGGATAACTGATAAATGAGCACTTTAAATACTGTCACGGTGAAAATAACTCAAAACAACCAAAAAACTGCTTACCTTGAAGTCATGTGTCACTGAAAGATAATATTAATGCACAAAACCAAAATTCACTGCCATCGAGTCAATTCTGACTGATAGTGATGTTATAGGGCAGGATAGAACTGCTTCCTAGATTTTCAAAACTGAACCTCTTTAGTTGGAGAAACGTTATTCTTTCTCCAGCTTGATACACGAAGGAACCTGAAAACAAATAAAATATTTGCTGGATTCTGCAAATCAAAAGGATGATAAAGGAAACCAAAATTCCCTATTAATAAAATGAGTGGACATTAAATCTGGGCCAGCAATGCTCTATGAGTCACGAGGGAAGATAAGGGGGTGGTGGCATGGGTAGAAGAGCGCAGTGATAAAGAGATGAGCCATTAACACAACCAATGTCTGAGCTGAGGTGCTCTTCACACTCCAAGTGGAAAGGTACAGCATCAGCAGAGATAAAACCCAGGAGCTGTAGTAGAGATTTAAGTCAGCACCCCAAGTTAGTAAAGGGCTGTGGAAGGCAGTGCATGCCTAAAGTCCATTTGAAGGGTATCCCCAGGGATTAAATCCTCCACCAAACTATTGCTGATAATTAATAAGTGTTCTCCTTAAATTCTATTTGAGATTGGAGTACCTTTTGCAGTCCGAAACAGAGCACAAGCTTCCGATGGGCAGACATGACTAAGGAAGCACATGCAGTCAAGATCTGTTTTGGAGTAAAAAGGAGACCCCATTTTAAACATAGTTCAAAAAGAATATTAGTTAAACCATAAGAGAGAAAGACAAAGTAAAGACACAAATCATCTATCTGGATGAGGGAAGCCACTAACAGGAGGTGGAAATGGCTTCCCAGGTTCACATTTGAAATGTGAATTAAAGGGTGTGTAGGGGTGGGGCAGGGCATATGAAACTGCCACGAAAGCATGATTGGTGGTCAATGAATACATCACAATGACAGACTCTTCTATCCTTAGATAGCAGGCTTACAAGATGGGTCCAGGGCCTCCTGACCAATGCAGTAAGGGCAAGGCTGATAGGACATGGCTCCTGTCTAGGAGACCCCTATACCGTTTGGTGACCTCCATCAAGGACACACATGCAGGCAAACATCCAAGAGACACTGCCCCTCCCTGGGCTGCCTGGAGAGGTGAAGGTAATCCACTCTCCCAAGCCCTCTGCCTGAGGGCCAGATTACCTACAGCCTTGCTTCCTGGGCAGAACGAACTCAATGGAGGTTTACTCTATGCGAGGACTTAAAGTGTGCGGGGTTTGGGGCTGTGACTGCTATGGCACCCTTTTGCAAAGCAAGGTGCTGGGAAGTTAAACTCTAATACAGACCGCAGTCATCATGGGGTGGCCTGATGACTGCAAGGCTGGCCGCTCCTTTCGGTAAAGGCCACTTGCTCTCATGCCTGACACCTGACATGGAGGGAACGACACCAGACAAGAACCTACCCCCAATCGGGCCTTTCTGGCTTGAGGGGTGAGGGTGCATGAGGGGTTCTGGGCAGGATAAAGGAGACAGAGTATTCCCATGCGTGAATGCTCAGAGAACTGTACCCAGCTCAGAAAGGATTTAAATGGAAACGCCCCAGGGGATCATGGCATCCTGGAACAGGGGCGGACAGGGTGCGGGAATTGTAATGTCCTCAGGAACCAAGACACAGCTGGGGATGTCACCCTGCAGGGGTCTCCACTCATGGAATCCACATGGAAACATAGAGACTCACCTACACTTGTGGGAAGCTCACTCTGAACCTTCTCAGTCAGAGGAAGTAGGTTCAATAGGAAATTGCATCACCTAGGTAGGGGTTGGGATGGAGTCTGTCCTAAGGGGTGTGACTTGGAGGAGATAGGGAGGGAGGGGCCGAGACGTGAGCTTCAGTTCCTGGAGTGGCAACTGATTCATTCTTAGTTGCATAGTCTGGAAGCCCTGCTGAAACCTGTTCATTTTGGGTGACCCTGCCTGCATTTGAAACACAACAACACACAAGCCATGACTGAAAGGTAAGCTGACAGAAAGTGGTGGGTGGAGAGCAGGCATCTCAACTGGGAATATCCCTAGGAGACACTCTCATTGTATGGATTACAGAGACATACCTGACAGCACCTGATGCCATCTGCTCCACTTGACCGTGCCTCTCCTGGCACCATATGACTTTCTCATGAACTCCTCCAATCACGCAAGTCAAAGAGGCCTAAGCCTAGTAGACTCAAGAGCCACAACAGAAAGACCCTATACAAAACTTGATCCTCAGACACTGATTTCAGGCTCTGCTCCCTATGCTAGACCACCCAGACTCCAGCCTCCTTTTCCCAGGTGCATGCTCAGGTTAGCATCTAGATTAGAGATTCCTGAAAATGCCACAGTTGTCTTCTGCTCCTCCTTGTCCCCTCCCCCTCGGTCTCCATCTCCTCATTGCTAAAGACATATACCCCCCCCCATCTGTGGGTTCTGTATTACTCTTTTGATGAAACCTTTCTGTGTGCGTAAGTGTCTTACTTCCAGCAAGTTCCAGTCATCTCATTGTCCTTCACCAACAGTGTTTCCTTTAATACATTTGTTGTGTTGAGGTCTCTCCCTTCCGTTTCCATATTATTGAGTGTTTTTATCAGGAATGGGTGTTGGATATTGTCATATATCTTTTCTGAATCTATTAACATGATCAGAGGGCTCTTATTCTTTTTCCTGTTTATGTAGTCGGTTACATTAATATTTTTCTAATGTTGAAACATCCCAGCATCCCTGGTAATAATCCTACTCATTAAAGGTGAAATATGAACTCAAGGTGCTCTCTAACTCAATCCATCCCATTTCCACAAATCTGTACATAAACTGTTAGGGTTTATGATGTAATCATTCTCCTCAAATAATTAGAGTCATGTAATCATCAAATTTGTTACTGTGTTGTTAAAACACCAATATAATATATCCCATTGTAGAGTGTGTTTTTAAATGCTTTTACCTTACATTCTCTGCAGTTGTAAAATTGTGTATTAAAATAAAAAAATAAAGTTCTCATGCAGATCTACAGTTGTTCAATATTGTCCATAACTCATGATTAATCTTGCAGTTATATATTTTAAAACCATGATTATATGGTTTCAACAACTGTTCTGAATTATTATTACATTCATGCTTATTTTTAAAAGAAATACTCAACATTTTATTACTTATTGTACTTAGAGCCAGTGTATAATGGAAATTGTTATACTTTGGTGTCATTAAGTGAGTTCTAAATCATAGTGACCCTGTGTACCACAGGAAGAAACACTGGTCTGTCCTATGCCATCTTCTTAATTGTTCGTATATTTGAGCCCGTTGTTC
Organism: Tenrec ecaudatus; assembly: GCF_050624435.1. Classification (NCBI taxonomy): domain Eukaryota; kingdom Metazoa; phylum Chordata; class Mammalia; order Afrosoricida; family Tenrecidae; genus Tenrec; species Tenrec ecaudatus. Next base: position 72,048,688 of record NC_134544.1, on the reverse strand, counting down.
CAGCCTTTGTCAATCTAAAAAGTTTTCTTCTTGTTTGCTGTCCCTCTACTTTACCAAGCACCAGTTTCAATGTGATGTTACTATTGTATTTACCTCCAGTTTTCAAATACACAAACACACTAAGGTTTTACGTATATGAATAAGAACATATACTTAAAATAACAATAAAGTCAGACCTGTCATATGAATTCTAGACTCATAGAACCATAGAGAGCAGAGTAAAAGCTCCTTAGGCTTTTGTTTTTTTCCATTTTATAGAACATACTGTTTCATCTTTACCATAGCAGGTAGTGTTCTTATAAACAAGAGTCCAAAACTAGACCGATGATGTAGTGTTTTTTTTTCTCAGTCTCAGACATGCATAAGCACCACATGGAAGTTAAAGTGTACTTCAATATCTTAAGAGATGAAAAAAATATTCAGTTTGTACAACAGAAAAGGGGGTAAAGGGAGACTTTGGACAGGGAAAGATATGACAAAATAATAATTTATAAATTATTGAAGGCTCATGAGGCAAGGGGGAGCGTAGAGGCAGGGGAAAAAAAAGAAGACCTGATGCAAAGGGCTTAAGTGGAGAGCAAATGCTTTGAAAATGATGAGGGCAAAGAATGTACAGATGTGCTTTACACAATTGATGTATGGATTGTGATAAGAGTTGTTGAGTCCCTAATAATATTTTTAAAAAGAAAAAAAGAAAATATTCAGTTTGTTTTGTGTAACATTAAAATGTGTTGCGGTGGTAGAAGTATATTGCTTATTCTTTTATGTGGCCCTGAGCACACCTTTTACCATGTGGATATTCAGTGTCCCATAGGGAAGTTGGTGCCTTTAGCTCAGTCAGTGATGTCTGTGAGGTATGTGACTTTGATCATACATCTGATAATAATCTATCCGTTTGTCAGGATAAGAATCTGAGTGTTTGCGGTTTTTTGCCCACTAAGACCTCCATATTTTATTATTTCCAATTCACCGCAATCCCTTCCTGTATGGTCAGTGTAATGAAGAACAAACTTTCAAATAATGTTGGTGGGAATGATGACATATTAATCTCTGCCATATCAAGTAAGATTCTTATTTTCCTGAATGTCTATGCAGCTTAATGAAGCCTTAACTCCTGCCTGCTTTTTCACTTATGTGTTACCGGATCACACCCATGACTACTCTCCTCCCATTCCTGGTCACGCTGAGACGGGCCGGAAGTGGCGGTGTCCTAACCGGAAGTGAGGTTCCTACCGTGGGTCCTACTTGCTGTGCCTGGGGCGTGGAGCCAGAGAAGCGCCTGCAGCCTAAGCACTGTGTAGTGGGCACGCCCAGGTGAGGGGTCGCGCGGTGACCAGTTTGGGGTGACCCTGGTGCACACAGCAGCCTGGCTGGGTGCAAGCGCCCTGCTTCCCCCTCCCCCGCTCCGTCAGCGCCCCTCGCGTGGTGAGATGTGGGAGGGTGTCCCAGGGGCTACTTCCATCCCCCAGTTTTGGGATTGGTTGGGGTTCCTGGGGAGAATTCCTGTTGGAGAAAGGAGGATCCCAGACTGGGGCTTTAGGCGTCGGGGTTCCCGATTCATTGCGGGAACTTTGCGTGTCTCCCCCCTCCATTGTTTCCTTTCACACAGCGGTGGCTCCTCCCTGAAACTCCTAGAACGTCTTCCGCTCACAGGTGAGCCCCGGGTCTGTGGCTTCTCTCACCACGAAGTGACTGCTGTTCAGGAAACGAGTGGCTGCAGCTGGAGCACAAAACGTTATGGCTTCCTCCGGAGGTTTGCCCAGTCTGGTCCCCTGGGCGGTTCCGTCTCCGGGAACGGGGAAGGGGAGGGGGAGGGGAGCACCAGGTAGTCCGGAAACGCCCTGGCTCATTCTTGACAGCCGGGAGGGCGGCAGTGGGGAGCGTGCTCAGTCATGAGGGTGTTGAAGTGATAATCCAGCGCACCCACCGCGCATTGAGGTATGATTGGCATTCCCAGGTTGCTGGGGTTAAGTCCAGGACTGGGACCTCAAGGGAGGTGACCCAGGTTGGTGGCTACCAGTCAACGGTATGGCAGGTGGCAAGTAAAAGGAGAAAGAGACAGGCCCAGCTGTACAAAGATGGGGTCCAGTGAGCAGGAACTCAGCCAAAAAGAGGGCCAGTCTTTCTTTGGGAATGCATATAAGTCTCCAAAGAAGGGCAAGACCCCTCAAGTACGGAAGATCCCCCATTCCCACATACACTCTTCAAAAATTTTGCCTGTTATTTCTTTAATTTTTACAAAACCCTGTTTGTTTTTAACAGTAGAAAGAAGCTGGAGGAAAGCTTCTTAGTGGAGGACAGACAGCTGGAGGGGAGGTTTCTTTAACAGGGACAGGAGAAACTTGCCATCAGTAATTAATTGCTTTTCATGCAGAGAAAGTAGCCAGTAGAAGACATCCAGGCAATTGAACTGGATCCATTATTTCTGCAAATGTGCTAGTGTGGGGGAGTGTGGGAGCTGCTCCTGGTTATTGCCCAAAGGGATATTTCTGTTTCTGTTGCCTCTGAAGAAGTAGCTTGGCCAATGTTTAGATTTATGCCGACTCCATTTTAACTGTGTATTCCCACCTGGAGTCATTTTATCCCTGTTCTAATGAAAATTCCCTGAGTGTGTTGCTTGGTTTGTAGGGTACTTTTGGTTTGGTTTTAGTTTTCAATAAGCACTTTTAGGAAAATTTCTAGCTTTACCGAAGCCATGAGCCAGATCTGGGAGTTGAAGGAGGCTATAGAGTTGCTCAAGGAGACCATCCAGGTGGGGTGTGCCTCTGCCAGTGAGGGACTGAGGGGCTGGCCTGGTGCTCCACACTACTCCTTGAACACATACATGCTGGCATGACAAGAGGCAGCGCTCCCATGAAAACTCACTGGCAGCGATTCTGACCCAGTGACCCTATGGACAGGGTAGAACTTCCCGTGGGGGTTTCCCAGACTGTAACTCTTCACAGGAGTAGGAAGCCTCATCTTTTTCCAGCCAGTGGTTTCCAGCTGATGGCTTTGTGGTTAGAAGTCCAGCATGTAACCCATCAGACACCGGGACACCTGGTCTCTACTGTAGTCTTAATTCTCCACCCAATCTAGCTGTTCTAGGAAAACTCATCCCCATGCTACATGGGACTTCCTACAGTCCCCTGGCCAGGGGGAAGTTCTGTTCAAGTCCCTGCCTGAGTTTGGAGGGTGATTCATTTGCAGAGAACAGCTCTTGTTCATTCTGTGAAGGTTCACACTGTACTTTCTAGATCCCAGCTCCTGTGTAGAGACAAAAGCCCTCCAGCATGTCTGTGTAGGCTGATAGGCACCTACCTTCAGAATTGAGATCAAATTCTAGTGCTTCTATTCATTAGCTGATTTCCTTGGGAAAGTCTTTGAGCCTCTAGTGGTTCGTCTCTGAAGTGGGCCAGATATTTGTGGGTTAAGCGACTCAGTGCAGGTCTGGCATGCCGTCAGTGGCTGCTGATGTGATCTGTGCCTCAGAGAGACATGCACACACATCCTAATGATGCTGGACCAATTGGAAAGGAGGCCACGGGACACTTACAGCTGAGGATGAAAGTCCAGGAACATTGCTGGGGCCTGTCCTCCCTTTCAAATGCCTCAGGGACACAGGCATTTGAAAGGACACGAAGAAAGAGCTGGACACAGGCCAGCCAGGTCCTGGTGCTAACCGGCCTTCCAGAACTCATCCTAGTTCTTGATCAGCACAGGGAACCTTTGGCGGGAGTTGAGCAGAGCAGTGACATGGCCATGGCAGCATGAGGTATATCACTGGGGCTTCAGTGTGGAGCCTGGTGCAGGGACTTGGAGAAAGGGTGCAGGTGTGGCTGCAGGAAGAGTGGGTCAGAGGTTGGGATATTTCAGAAAGGAGGTGTGGCTGTGACATAGGGATTGTGGTGGGGGCTGACGGGAAATATCGGAGCTATTGTGCGTTGGGGCAGATGATAGAGGGGGGTGGCTGGCAGGATTTGGTAGCATACAGGGTCAAGAAATAAAGCTGATCCTCAGCTTTGTGATGTAGGCAAAGTTTGGGGGCCTCCTGGATGAGGATCAGGAGGCAGGATGTGGCCATCTTATGCAGGCATTTGCATTCCTTACCTGAGTCAGGACCCCAGGAATAACTTGCTACGTTGACTGGCAGTTACTGAACTGGCTGGGTCTTTTCCCTCTGTTTTGCAGCAAGGGCCAACCTGATAAGCTCTCCCGAGATGTCCAAGCAGCCAGACTACAACCCGGGGAAAATTGAGAACAAAGCAGAACCCGCTGTAGACCTGCTTCTCAATTACCTGCAAGGTGAGGCTGGTTGCAAGGGGGTGTGGGGTGTCGGGGCTTGGGAGTGGGCGAGGGTTCTGCTGGCTCCTGAACAACTACAGGTGTTGACAGCTGTGCCTTGAGTGAGTATGGGACCTGGGGGACACCACTCACCCCAGTGGACCATGTCATTCCAGCTTTCAAGAAGGCCCTGGACCTGGTCATGCAGGTGCAAAAGCAGACCAACAAAGGAACCAGAAGCAAGAAAAAGCCCCAGTGATGACTCTAACAAATCTGCAAAGAATGGAAGTTTCCCACAAAATTTTTGAAGCCCCCTTGTACCTATCTCACAACTTTTGCCTCTTCAGTATTTACAGGTTTAAGCCTTATTGACAGCTATTATAAAAATCTGTTTGCAAGCTAACATTCCATGATCCTTGTAGTTTTTCCATCACCTCTACCCTCCACCCCCCACTTTCTGCTTACTGACCCTGTTCACTACCAGTAAACTTTGCTATCTCACTCAGGGGAAGTTCTGTTCCAGCCCCTGCCTGAGTGTGGAGGGGGATTCCTGTCCAGAGACCTGCTCTTGTTCATTCCGTGAAGATTCACACTGTACTTTCTAGATCCCAGCTCCTGTGTAGAGGCAAAAGCCCTCCAGCATGTCTGTGTAGGCTGATAGGCCCTACCGTCCGAATTGAGATCAAATTCTAGTGCTTCTATTCATTAGCTGATTTCCTTGGGAAAGTCTTTGAGCCTCATTGAGCCCCTAGTGATTCGTCTCTAAAGTGGGCCAGATGTTTGTGGATTAAGTGACTCAGTGCAGGTTTGGCAGGCAGTCAGTGGCTGCTGATGTGATCCGTGCTGCAGAGACATGCACACACATCCTAATGATGCTAGACTGAGTGGAAGTGAGGACATGGGACACTTACAGCTGAGGGTGAAGGTCAAGGAAAATTGTGGGGGCCTGTCCTCCCTTTCAAATGCCTCAGGGACACAGGCATTTGAAAGGACAAGAAGAAGGAGCTGGGCACAGGTCAGCCAGGTCCTGGTGCTAACCGGCCTCCCAGAACTCATATCCGGCTTCCTGATGAGGGCAGGGAACCTTGGGAGGGAGTTGAGTGGAGCAGTGACATGGACAGGGCAATATTAGGTATATCACTGGGGCTTCAGTGTGGAGCCTGGTGCAGGTACTTGGAGAAAGGATATAGGTGTGGATGCAGGGAGAGCAGTGGGGATGTTGTGGGGATAGTTCAAGAATGTGGCTGTGCATAGGGATTGTAGTGGAGGCTGATGGGTGATATCAGAGACATTTTGGGTTGGGGCAGATGGGGGTGGAGGTGGCTGGCAGGACTTGGTAGCATATAAGGTGAAAAAATGATGAAATTTTAATACTGTGTCTTCCTGAGGTACCCTTTGAAATTATCTGTTCAACTCTATAACTCCATCATTTCTTCCATTTGCAATGAGCAATTTCAATGTCTCTTCTGATATCCACTTTGATTTTTTTCTTGCTTTTCTGTCTTTAATGACCTTTTGCTTCCATCACATGTGATGTTCTTTATATCGCCCCTCCCCTCCCCCAGGTCATTAGTGTTCATTTCATTAAGTCTCTTCTTTAAACGTTACCTAAATTCAGATTGGATAGCCTCAAAATATTATTTTAGCTCTTGTAGACTTGTTTTAATATTTTTCAGTTTCAATTTACAGAAATTTCAGAGTAAATCTATAGTAGAGTTATGTAGTTTATGTTTAGCATACTTTTATCTTTAGAGTAGTGACTAACTTCTTGACTAATTTTTAATTTGTGGAGTTTTAGTTGCTGACATAACATTTATATAGTCTGAATATTAGATTATTAGCTATCTCATGAATAGTTACAGATGTAGGTTGCCTTTTTCAAATTCTTGATTGTGTCCAATTATAAGGGACTTTAATTTTGATGAAGTTCAACTTATGTTGAACTTGGGCTGCTTATGTTTAAGATGTCATAATTGCTTAAAATGCAAGATATCTTAAGAACCCATTCCCTTATCCAGGGTCACAGACATTTATGTATATGTTTTCTATTAAGGGTTTTAGGATTTGGCTCTTACATTTAGGTCTTAAGATCTATTTTGAGTTAGTGTTTGCATATGGTGCAAGGTGGGAGTCAAAACCCATTCTTTTTTCCTGTAATCTAGTTGTTTCGACAGCATTTGCTGAAATCACAGGAACTTCTCTGTGCACTCTTTTTGAATCATTTAGCTATGTATGTATGAGGTTGAATTTTTAGACTCTCAATTATATTACATCAGTACGTCTGCCTTTATGTCAGTACTACACAGTATAATTACTATAACTTTTGAGTAAGTTTTCATATCAGGCAATGAGCATTCTCCACCTAGATTTTATTGTTTCTCAAGATTATTTTGGCTATACTAAAACTGTCACATGTCCATAGAAATTTTAGAATCAGCTTGTCATTTTCTGGAAAAGCAAACCTTGAGAGGAATGAGGTTGAATCTGTAGATGAGTTGTAGAATATTGCCTCTGGATAACAATCAGTCTACCAAGCCATGAAAACATCAGCTTTGTACATGGCTCATTATTTGCTCAGGTGTCAGTTGAAATGTTTAGCCTTCTCACATCTTATGCAAAGTTCACTCCTCTGCTCCACTATAGTACATTATTTATAAACTTGACATTTATTAGTCTAAATAGTTTGTCTTGCTCGGTAGAGTTTATGCTTCAAGTAAGTCTTTTATTATAAAGATTCTCTGGGGCCAAACACAATGCCTACTAAAAAGAATTGTTCTTAATTTTTGTTGGCCCCAGTCTGTGCTGAGAGTGGGTGGATGGAGTGTTGTGGAGCAGAAATACCGCAAGAAATGTGCTTGAGGGAAGGGGGTTTTCGGCACCCCCATAGAAGCATGCAATTAATGGATGATGGTTCCGGAGGGGTCCGGTCCCCCAGAGCATCTCTCTGCTGGGAGAGCAACTTTCTGGAGAGGTCTCAGATACACCAGAAAATTTTTCTGGCAGGTCCCGGACTCAGAGAATCGTTCTCTTTTGGTCTGGACCCCAAACAGCATCATTCTGGCAGGGTCATGGATCTCTCAGAGCATCATTCCAGCAGGATCCCAGAACCCCAAAACATCATTCCACCGATGCTTCCAGTGCTTCATCAATTTGTTGAAACTTTTGAAATTGAATTCAGTCAATGCTTGGCAACTGGTTTTGGCGAATTCCGTCAGTGCAGCTTGAATATCTTCCATTAGTACTATTGGTGCTTGTTTATATGCTTCCCCTTGAAATGGTGGAATGCCAACTAGTTCTTCTTGGTAGAATAATGTGTATTCTTTCCATCTTCACTTGATGCTTCCTGGATCGTTCAATATTTTCCCCATAGAATATTTCAATATAGCTCCTTAAAGCTTGGATTTGTTTTCTTCAGTTAATTGAAGATGTAGTGCATATGTTCTTTCATTTTGGTTTTCTCACTCTAGGTATCTGCACATTTCATTGTAATACTTCTCCAGGTCCTTTCTGAAAGTTTCTGTTCAGCTCTTTGGCTTCATTTCATATGAAGTGCCTTAGCTACTCCATGATTGAAAGCACTTTTCAGAGTCTCTTCTGACATCCAGTTTGATCCTTTCTTTCCTGTCTCTTCAATGATCTTTTGCTTTCTTCATGTTCTCGGTGATATCCCATAGCTCATCAGGTGTCCTTTCCTTGTTTAGTGAGTCAAATCTGCTCCTGACACCTTAATATTCAGGTGGGATAAACTCAAGGTTGTATTTAGCTCCTGTGGGCTTGTTTTAATTTTCTTCAGCTTGAATGTGAACTTAGCTATGAGCAGTTGATGGCATGTTACACAGTTGACTCCCGGACTGAGTTTAGCTGCTGACATTTAGCTTCTCCATCTTCTCTTCCCACTGTTGTAGACAGTTGGATTCCTGTGTATGCCCACTCCAGGTATTTGCTATAAAGAAATTGTTAGTCTTGTAAAATTGTATCGTGATCTCCAGATTTATTTCTATCACCAAGACCATATTTTCCAATTATTGTTTCTTCCTCTTTGTTTCCAACTTTTGAATTCCAATCGCCAATAATTATCCATGAATTCAGATTGTGTTTGATCAATTGCAGACTGAAGATGATGGTAAAATTCATCAGTTTCTTCATCAGTTGTAGTGGTTGATGCATCAATTTACATAACCGTATTGACTGGATTATCTTGTATGCAGATAGATAGTATTTTATCACAATAGCGTTGTACTTCAAGTAGATCTTGAAATGTTCTTTAGGAAGATGAATGTGATTCCTCTTGAATGTGTCATTCCCAGCATAGCAAACTGTTTGACTGTCTGATTCAAAATGGCAGATATCAGTCTGTTTCAGCTCACTAATACCTAGCACATTGATCTTCATGAGTTCCATGTAATATTTTATGAGTTCTGTTTTTTCTGTATTAGTACTTCATAATTCTGAGTTTCAATGATTAGATCATTGTCACTCCTTCCTATTTTGAGACATCCACTATCAGCAAATGAAGGTCTCAACGGACTTACTCCATCCACGTCATTATGATCAACTCTGCTTTGAGCTGGCAGCTCTTCCCTGACCATATTTTGAGTGCCTTCTGTCCTGAGAAAGAGCCCTGGTGGCGTAGTAGTTATGCATTGGTCTATGAACTACTAATTAGCATTTCAAAACCACCACAGTTCCTTGGGAGAAAGACAGGGCTTTCTACTCCCTTAAAGAGTTACAGTCCAGGGCGTGATGCCCCAACAGACTGGACTGGGAAACGCTCCTAAGGGCCAGCAAACGATCCCTGAACTAACTACAAGCTTTTCTCTTGTGAACTGTTTTGTTCTGTTCTTTGTCAGTGGTTTGTTTTTGTTGTTTTGTTGTCTGGTTGTACACTGTTGCTTTGTTTTCCTCTGTCTAGTTTTCGTGCATGTTAGTGACTCCACAGGTCTGTCTGAATAGGACAGGCTGGATGAACTATCTGGAGGAAAAACAACGGGACCGACAGTTCTGGGGGGACTTGGGGTGGGGGGGTAGGGGGGGTAAGGAAGTGGTGTTAACAAACCCAGGGACAAGGGAAAAACATGGGACCCCAAATGGTAGAGAAGGGGGAGTGACAGGCCTGGTGGGAAATGATCAAGGGTAAGGTTGCTTAGAGAAGAGGTATACTCTAGCCCAGGTGGCGATGAAGCATGGTAGTAGGGCAGGAGGAAAGTCAAGTGAGATGGAGGAAAGAGCTAGGAGTCAAAGGGCATTCATGGAGGTCTAGACAAAGACATGTACATGCAAATATATATAGGAGGATGGAGAAATAGATCTATGTGTCTATATTTATAGGTCAAGTATTAAGGTGGCGGAAGGACCTTGGGCCTCTACTCAAACACTCCCTCAATGCATGAATACCTTCTTTTATTAAATTGGAACTCCATGATGCTCACTCTCCCGACACAACGGCTGGAGCCAAAGTGGGTGAACAAGTAAATGTGGTGAAGAAAGCTGATGGTGCCCGGCTATCAAAAGATATATTGACTGGGGTCTTAAAGGCTTGAAGATAAACAAGCGGCCATCTAGCTCAGAAGCAAATAAGCCCACATGGAAGAAGCACACCGGCCAGTGCGATCACGAGGTGCCCAAGGGACCAGGTATAAGGCATCATGCAAAAAAAAAAGATATAAGTGTGTGTATGTATGTGTATATATGTGTATATGTATATATGTATGTGTATATATGTATATATATCATATTAAATGAAGGGGGAAGTGCAGAGTGGAGACCCAAGGCCCAAGTGTCGACCAATGGAGATCCCCTCATAGAGGGGTTTAGGAGAGGAGATGGGTTAATTAGTGTGTGAGGTAGTATCGATGAAGAACACAGCTTTCCCCCAGATCCTGGATGCTTCCTCCCCCCAACTACCATGATCCGAATTCTACCTTGCAGGGCTGGATAGGACAGAGGCTGTACACTGGTGCATATGAGGGTTGGAGGTACAGGGAATCCAGGGTGGATGATACCTTCAGGACCAAGGGTGTGAGGGACGATGCTGGGAGAGTGGAGGGTGAGTGGGTTGGAAAGGGGGAACTGATTACAAGGATCCACATGTGACCTCTTCCCTGGTAGAGGGCCAGCAGAGAAGGGGGGAAGGGAGACTCCGGATAGGGCAAGATATGACAAAATAACGATGTATAAATTACCAAGGGCATATGAGGGAGGGGGGAATGGGGAGGGAGGGGGAAAAAAAAGAGGACCTGATGCAAGGGGCTTAAGTGGAGAACAAATGCTTTGAGAATGATTGGGGCAGGGAATGTATGGATGTGCTTTATACAATTGATGTATGTATATGTATGGATTGTGGTAATAGTTGTATGAGTCCCTAATAAAATGTAAAAGAAGAAAAAAAAAAGAGTTACAGTCTGGGAAACACAGAGGGACATTTCTATCCTGTCCTGTAGGGTCACTAAGAGTTGACATCAACTGACTGGCAATGAGTTGAGTTCTGAACTGAGGTCTTATTTTTGGCACTATATATGACAGAGTTCTCTTGCTATTCGTGAGGTTGCAGTGACTAATTCTCCACAAGTGGACAGCTTACTTCTTCTTCATATGGACTGCTTTCAGGAATCACCTAGCTCTCACGTCAGAAGTTTAATTGATTTGGACTGTGGTATGGTCCACTGGGTTTTTTTTTTAAAGCTCCGTTATAAGTGATTATACTGGTTAACCAGGCTTGAGAACCACTCCAATATGAGTCAGTTCTCCCAACCCCAATATTCACCAAAATCAAAGAGAACATATCACATGCACCCAAATATTCAAACAGGAGACGGCATTACCTCCCTTAGAAGCCCACTCTGGTGGCTAAATGGTCTCATTTCCAGACTCCCCCCGACCCACCCACATACAAAAAAGTATTTCATAAGCCCCTTCTTTGCCAAAATGACCTTTGTTGGATCATTTCTCTATATTTGAATCGAGACCAAGATCATTCACCTTCTTATTTGTTAGACGTCCAGGAAACACAAGACTTCTGTTACAATTCCTGGAGATAGCTCTCACAGAGGCAAGAATGAAACATTGTGCATGTGTTCCCATGTTTTAAAGACTGTGTATCAGGACATGATGACACACTTAGCACTGCAATTTCAGACTACAGTACATTATTCCATTAAAAATAAAAAACCACAATCATATTGTGTCAGTCTGGGTACATTGGAGAAACAAGTTCACAGAAACATGTATAAGAGAGTTTTATTTAAAAGGTAAATGCACATCAAGAAAACATCCCAACCCAGTGCTGCCCAAGCCAACAAGTCCAATATTAGCCCTACGTCGACACCAATCCCTAAAATCCTCCTCCATCTCACAAAACACACGCAATAACGCTGACTGCAGGAGGAAAGCAGAATCAGTGAGCTAGTAAGCATCTCGGCGCTGGCAGGGGTGTCCACATGGCTTCTTCAGCACACAGGGCTGCATCAGGGTAGATATATGTGGTTTCTTCTCGGGGATGTCTTTCAGAAATGAGACTTGCCAGTTGAAGAAGGGAACTGGCTAAGGCAACTGCATCTTGGTCCAACCATCAGAAAGCAAGAAACCCGAGAATTAGAATGGTGAGGCTCACCGAGCCATTTATCCCTCCGTGCTTCAATTAACCCCACATGTGTCAGCCAGGTTATCTCATGCCAACTAGAAATTTTTCAGAAGCAATTTTTATGTGAGGTAAAACCTTGTGGACACCAGCAAGGGATTCTTTTTTTATAACTTAACTATCAATAAAATAAGTCAAAACCTATATGCTTTTCCTAAGACAGGATTTCAAAAGAAGAATGAAGCATATGTGGGAACTGGCCACGTGTTAGGAGAGCTTGAAAGGGACAGAATGCTTTAATCATAACAGTAAGGACACTTAGGTGAACTTGCCCGGACTTACACAGTCAATAAGTACCAAGGCTGAGATTTCATCCTCATTGTGACTCCAGATAAACCAACCTTGCCGCTGATACCTGCAGGAGTGGGAGTTAAAACCACACCACCATCAGCAAGTCAGTTCTAACTATCGGGACCCTGTAAGACAGACTTAGAAGTGACCCCTGGTGTTTCCGGAGCTTGCAAGTCAGTGTTCCCCAAAGTGAGTAAAAGCATTCCTCTGAGGTGGAGGTTGGGGTCACTGGAATGATGTAGGGAGGTTGCAACAGCAGATACCTACACTTTATCCCAGGTTATGGGCGATACTACAGAAGTTTTCTATTACCAGAGAAGTGCTGAGTGATTATTCTTTTTCTGTAAAGGGCTAATTAGCCAAACAAGTTTGTGAACCTATGAAATTCTTTTTGTCAAAAGATAGTCTCATTGTTCTCCCACAGAGCAGCTGGTGGCATTGAACTTGTGACCTTGTGCTTATCAGCCCAATATACTACACCATCTGGGTTCCTTAAGTAGCAGCTAGTTAGCCCAAAGTCAAACAACCAATTGCCGTCCAGGGGATTCCAAATCTCAGAGACCCACGTGTGAGAGAGGAAAGATACCCTTCTTGGGGTTTTCAATGGTCAATATATTTTTGAAGTACGATGCCAGGACTTTCTTCACGGTGTTGTTGCTTGTGAATTTAAACTGTCAGTCTCTTGATCAGTCACGGGCATGGACTGTTCCATCCAAGGACTTGAGTTAGGAGAAAAATAAGAACAAAACTCAAACAACTCACTGCCCTGGACTCAAGGCTGACTCACAGCAACCCTTTAGGACAGGCTAGAACTTCCCCTGTGGGTTTCTGGGACTGTGATTATTCACTGGATTAGAAAGCCTCGTCTTTCTCCTGAGGAGCAGCTGATGATTTTGAACTGCTGACCTGTAGTTAGCAGCACAACACAGAGCCACTCTGCCACCAAGGATAATTAGGATGATTATGAGGTAAGCGAGAGCCTGGCAATTTTCAGGGAATTTAAGAGATCATTGTGACTGGAGCTTTGATTCTGAGATGGAGAGGGAAGACTTTGACATAAAATGGTTTTCTCTTTCAAATGAATGTTCTAGTTATAACATGGGAAGTAGGTCATGGGATGCCAGAGTATGTGTGGAGGACACTCTGATGGCACTACATTAAGTAGTTCTCAGCCGCTAACTGAAAGCAGTGCTGTGGAAGAAAGACCTGGCCATTCGTTCCTGCAGAGACAATAGCCTGAGAAACCCTGTGGGGCAGCTTTGCCTTGCCACATTGGCTCTACCGTGAGTTGGAATCTGACTGATGCACTACAACAAGACTGTGCATGGAGGAGAGGTAATAGCTTGAGCTTTTACTTTGTGTTTTAACTGTTTTATTGATATATAATTCACATATCATATACACACACTCCTTTATTGTACTCATATTTTTAGCTCCCTATTTCCCCCAAACCTCCCTGTCATGGTGTGAATAACCAGCATTCCAAATGTATGATGAAGTTTTGAACACAAGGATGTGTCTCATTGTACCCTAGAACAGCTAAAGACATAGAGTCTCCATAATTCTATGTCTCCATTTATTTATGTTTTCTCTGTTTCTTCTACTTATGTCTTGTCTGGTGCAGACCAACTACTGCACTGTTCTCAGAGTCCTAGTTATCAGAGTTCTGTGGTAAAAGTGTTTTTAATAGGTTATATGACTAAGGAAAAACCTGATCCCGTTGAGTACACCTGTCCCCCTGGGATGTTATTCCCCAAGCTTCACTGGCCTTCCTGAGGGCAGGCAAGCTAGGACGCAGCCAGGAAGGTGGTTTCCTGGCTTGTTTACCATCAGCATGGAGGCAGCCACTGGAAAAGCAGAGCGAGGCTCACAGTGTGTGATGTGAATGGCCAATAGGTCAGTCACAGAGAAATCATGAAGAGGGATATTTCCACACTCAGCGCCCCAAACATGTTACTCCTGTGTAACCCTGTAAATTCCACATGTTGCCTAATGAACCAAGCCAAAGGATATGAGACATGTTTAAATTTACATATACAGCATGCATTGCCTAAAATTAAACCGTAGTTCATTTCCTGCATTCTGTTTGTTTAGTGGTTTACGTATATGTTTCTAACTACAGGGTTGACAGTCCACATCAACCAGTCATTTCTTTGGATAAAGATGAGGCTTCCTACTCTTTTAAGGATTTACTGGTTGGGAGCCTGGGGGAGTATGTCTGAAACAAACACACAAAAGTGCTCCACAATCTGCCTTATCTATTTAAATTAGGTTATGCAGTCAACTTGATTTGGACAGTCTGTCCCCAACTAAAACAGTAAAAAAAAACAGAGAACAAATATTTATTTAATAGTAGAACTCAGGATGACATTGTTCATCAAAATCTCTCTCCCTGAGCAACACGGCTGGGGTGTTTATAGACAGTGCTTAAGGATGATGATGCTCTAGCAAGCCAACTTGAAATGGAGTTTTTGTATTCAGGTTTTTCTCCTTGTTCGTAAGGGTCTATCCACATCCCAGCTAAAAAAGTTAGCAACTTTGTCCTTCAAATAGAAGCGGGCTTAAGTTTTTATTTCAAAGGAGGAGTAGCACCGGTGCGTCAACACATCGTGTACTCTTTAACAAATTTTCAAATTTGAAATGAGAAAAGGGAAGTGCATGAAGCCCCAGTGAGGTCCTGTGATGTGTTGCAGCATCAGGAGTACATGCTGCGGACGGCAAATTAAGAAACGGGTACTTTGTATTCTTGCATTAACTTATAATAAGCTGCTATTAAATTGAGTTTAACTTAGGGATTGAATTCTGAGGCCTACGTTTGTGGAAGTCTGAGGTTTGCACAAGTTGTTGTTGTTAGTTGCTTGTGATAGTTCAGGTTTATTGTGCTAACCTGGCTGATAAATACATGGGATTAATTTAAGGGCAGAGAGATAAATGGCTTGGTGAGCCTCGCCTTTCTTATTCTCTGGTCTCTTGTTCTCTGATGGTCTGACCAGTGTTCGGCTGCCTTAGCTAGTTCTTTGCCTCAGCTAGCAAAGCTCACTTCCTGGGAGACATCCCTGAGGAGAAGCCACATGGACCTGCCAAGATGCAGACCTGGGTCTAGAGAACAGCGTGGAGACTCCTGCCAGGGCTGAGATGCTTAAACACTCACTGATTTGACTTTCCTCCTGCATTTGGCATTATTGCATATGTTTTGTGAGTTTGAGGAGGACTTTGTAGATCTGTGTTGGATATATGGGCTAATGTCAGATTTATGGGTTTGGACTGGCCTGGGTTGGGATGGTTTCTTAATGTACACGTAACTCTTACATAAAACTCTCTCTTATATACATATGAATTTCTGTGGATTTGTTTCTCTAATCTACCCAGACCAACACAGTGCTCTCCTGTCAGGTCTGAATCCCTGACCTTATGCTCACAGATTGAAACACTGCCAAGTCCTGCATCATCCTGAACATTGTGGCTCAGTCTGAGCCTATTGTTGTAGCCAATGTGTCCATTCATCTTCTTGAGAATTTTACTGTTTGAGTTGCTGTACATTTCCATCCATGTTGTCCTTTCCCAGGGACTCTCTCTCCTGATAACATGTCCAAGATACATGAGACAAAGTCTGTGCCATCCTTGAACCCAAAGAGCATCTGGCTGTACTTTAGTCAAGGCAGATTGGTTTGTTCTTCTGGCAATCCATAGTACTAGCAGCACCCTTTCCTAGTACCTTCATGCAAATGAGCATAATGAGACCACCAAATTCAGTTTGAATCTCACATACTGTCAGCCGCAATTGCTTATTTCTGACCACTTACCTGCAATGTCAAAAAAGGTAATGTAAAGGAACTCTGAAGAGTGCTGGTAAGCCTCTTCTGGATAGGAGAGGACTTACTCACTTTAGCACTTTCTCAGGAGCTTACGTATCCTGGATTTCCTTTGACAAGTATGGGAGTATTAGGCTAATATTTTGTGAATCACACCTGGAAAACAGAGGGCTGTTATCCAATCTTGTAAGGTTTTAAAATGTCATTGCTGTCCCTATCCTAATCATGGTCCTTCTCTTCCTCCTGAAGTCAGAACTGAGGCTGTGTTTACTCAATCTTTCACCAGCCATGATTTTGTGAATCTCGCCCCCCCCCACCTTATTTTTCCCCGGTGAAGAGGACAAAAGAGCTCTCTTCAAACAAGGATGGGGGTCTACAAGAGATGCAGGCCAGATTCCAAAATTTTTTAGTTGTATATGATTACTGTTTATTTTGAACTGACTTTTAAAATCAGCAAAGCTCAGGAAATCTTCAGGCATCCTTCTTCCTTCTTCCCAGTGACTGTCACAACAGCTGTGAGGGAGAGCATTCATTCTCACCCCCAATATTTAAAAACAAACAAATAAGACACTTTTAAATTACTCAGTCTTTACAAAGTGACTTCAATATTTCCTTGTCTATTTGAGACAAAAGTAATAAAGATCAAATAAGTGGAATTTTCTTGTATGTTCCTGGATCTTCTTGAAGTCATATCTGAAAATGTCCTTCACTGCAGTACTCTGCATCCTTACAATTATCATTGTCCATTCCAGAACTGCTTGGTTCATCAATAAACCCTTTGATTATTAACTCAGATTTCATTTTGGTCTTTGGAAGGAGGAGGAGAAAAAGGAAATACTATGTACATTTCTTGAGAAATGATGTCTACCAATCACTTCCAAATTCCTTAAAAAAAAGAGAGATAGAAAAAACAAACAATTCTTAACAATAGACTCACTATCTCTGGGAAAGGTTATCTTTATGCCTTCAATAACTAATCTTTTGTGGCAAGATTCTATTTGTTGTAAGTATAATAAATATATAGAATCTGACAACAGAATAAGAACAACCAAGTGGTGTTTACAAACACAGGGACAAGGGAAGAACATGGGACCCAAAATGGTAGTGAGGGGGTGGGGGAGTGACAGGCCTGGTGGGGAATGATCAAGGGTAGGGTTATGTAGAGAAGAGTTATAGCTGTAGGTCAGGTGGGGACGGAGCATGGTAGAACAGGAGGAAAGTCAAGGGAGATGGAGGAAAGAGCTAGGAGTCAAGGAGCACTTATGGAGGTCTAAACAAAGACATGTACATGCAAATATATGTATGAGGATAGGGAAATAGATCTATGTGTCTATATTTATAGGTTTAGTATTAAAGTAGCAGAAGGACCGTGGGCTTCTACTCAAGCACTCCCTCAATGCATGAATACTTTCTTTTATTAAATTGACACTCTATGATGCTCACCCTCCCGACACAACTGCTGAAGCCAAAACGGGTGAACAAGTAAATGTGAAGAAAGCTGATGGTGCCCGGCTATCAAAAAAGATAGTGTCTGGGGTCTTAAAGGCTTGAAGATAAACAAGCGGCCATCTAGTTCAGAAGCAACAAAGCCCACATGGAAGAACACCCCAGCCTGTGTGACCTCTTGGTCCCGAAGGGATCAGTTATCAGGAATCAAAGAACAAAAAAATCATATCATTGGCTGCACACTTCCATGATACGATAGTCGAAGACAAATGGTTGCATAAGCAAATGTGGCGAAGAAAGCTGATGGTGGCTGGCTATCGAAATAGTGTCTGGGGTCTTAAATGCTTGAAGGTGAACAAGCAGCCATCTAGCTCAGAAGCAATAAAGCCCACATAGAAGACGCACACCAGCCTGTGCGATCACAAGGTGCCAAAGGGACCAGGTATAAGGCATCATGCAGAAAAAAAATTTATATATATATAAAATTTTTATATATATATCATAGTGAGTGAAGGGGGAAGTGCAGAGTAGAGACACAAGTCCCATTTGTTGGCCACTGGAGATCCCCTCATAGAGGGGTTTAGGAGAGGAGATGGGTCTGTCAGGGTGCGATGTAGTACCGATGAAGAACACAGCTTTCCCCCAGATCCTGTATGATTCCTCCCCCCCCAACTACCATGATCCGAATTCTACCTTTTAGGACTGGATAGGGCACAGGTTGTATACTGGTGCATATAGGAGCTGGAACCACAGGGATTCCAGGGTGAAAGATACCTTCAGGACCAGGGGTGTGAGGGGCGATACTGGGAGAGTAAAGGGTGAGTGGGTTGGAAAGGGGGAACTGATTACAAGGATCCACATGTGACCTCCTCTCTGGGAGATGGACGGCAGAAAAGGTGTGGAAGGGGGACTCCGGATAGGGTAAGATATGACAAAATAACAATCTGTAAATTATCAAGGGCTCATGAGGAGGGGGGAACGGGGAGGGAGGGGAAAAAAAGGAGGACCTGATGCAAAGAGCTTAAGTGGAGAGCAAATGCTTTGAAAATGATTAAGGCAAAGAATGTACACATGTGCTTTATACAATTGATGTATGTATATGTATGGACTGTGATAAGAGTTGTATGAGCCCCTAATAAATTGTTTAAAAAAAAGAATTACAACCCCACCCTAATTTATAATCATGACCATCCCTATGAAATGTGTTAAACATTCATCATCCTATACTTTGGTATACCAATTTATTGGACTAGTTGTCTACAAGTGTTAACATGGTCCACTGTCTTCTTCAGGAGCTTCCCTTGGGCAATCTTCCAGCTCAGTCCTTGTTTGCTCCAAGGAGATCGGTCCCCATTCACCGTCATGCAGCTCCTGTCTTTGTTTCTCAGCAAGAGTCGTGTTGGTAACATGTCACACATTTCTTTTTGCTGAGTGTTTTTCAACATAAAATTATACTCTGTTTTCTAGAGTCACTATGAGTCAGAAGCAGCTCAATGGCAGTGAGTTTCACTTTGGTTTTATCCCAAAGAAGATGACGGGGTCATAATTTATTTTCAGCTTCTGAGAAAACTATGAACATCTCTATTTTATTCTGCAGGCTTCTAGTATGCAGAGCACCTCACCCATTTCCAGGTGAAATTTCAAATTAGTGAAAATGTTACATCATGGCCAGGGTTCTGTAGGATCCACAGACCTTGTCTATAAGTCATGAAATTCCTGTGGAGAGTCTTCAGGCTAGTGGGAACTTCTCACTAGTCATGTCAAGATTCCAAAAATAGTTTGACATAATTAGGGTTCCATTACTTGTCATCAGTGATTATTTTTCCTGTTCCCAGTTGCCCAAGGTTTGGGTCCAGGATTGATGAACCCTTCATAGATCCTCTCCCTAAGCTTCACTGTCTCTGAGGACTCCATATTGCCAGAGCTAGAACTGCCAATTTGCTATTGCTTGGTGAGCTCCTGTGCCTGGTGACAGTTCCCCAATGTGGAGATTCAGATATCTGACCTGGGTCTATGGGAATGGTTGTGACTACAAGTGACTGACACAGAGATCAGTGTCTTTATTTACACTTGTCCTATTCCAGGTGTACTTTCAGGAGTCGGGTCCAGGATTGGTGAAACCTTCCCAGAGGCTGTCTCTCACCTGCGCTGTCTCTCTGGTTTCTCCATCACAAGCAGTAGTTATCTCTGGAGCTGAATCCACCAGAGCTCGAGGAAGGAGTTGCAGTGGATAGGACACATATGGCCTGATGGTGGTACAGATTATAACCCTTCAAAGCCGACTCACCATCACCAGAGACACATAGAAGAATCAGTGCTCCCTGCTGCTTAGCTCCATGACTGCTGAGGACATGGCCATGTATTACTGTGCAAGGATCACAGTGAGGGTAAATCAGTGTGAGCCCAGACACAAACCTCCCCTGCAGGGAAGACAATGGGCAGCAGAGGATGCGCAGGACCCGCAGAGCACACACTCCCAGCCCTGGGCAGGCACAGATGGATGACAGGGAGGATTTCCTGTCAGAGCCATGTGTCCTCCACCAGCTCTCAACATCCCCAGGGCCATTTTTTCTTTTTCATTTTTCACCCTTCCCTCTAAATCAGTGGTTCTCAACCATCCTAATTCTGTGACCCTTTAATACAGTTCCTCATGTTGTGATGGCCACCCCACCATAAAATTACCGTATATACTCGAATATAAGCCGACCTGAGTTTAAGCCAAGGCACCTAATTATTACCTGGAAAACCAGAAAAACTGACTGACTCGAGTATAAACCTAGGGTGGAAAATGCAGAAGCCATCGGCGAGTTTCAATAATCAAAACAAATGAAAATAAAATTACTAAAAATGGAGACATTAGTGGAGTAATGTATTTAAATATTTATTTTATGTAAAAACCATAAATAAAAGGGCAACAAGTCACTTAACATTAGTAAACCAACACAGTAAGTGGAAAATAGGTTCAGCAAAATTAATAAGGTATGAACAATGATATACCTTAAGAGTACTATTCTCTGAGCTCAATCAGCAACCAAGCTAAAATGTAAAGAGTTAAAATCCTTCAAAACTGGATTCCTCATCATCATCCATATCCCAATGCAGAGCTTCAGCTGGTGTGAGGTCATCATAGACGCTGTACTCACTGAGATTGCCATCATCGCCATCACTGCTGTCATTTTCATACAAAGTGCAGTCTTCACTGCCTTCCATAGCATTACTAATACTACATTTCTGGAAGGCACGTTGCACCATGTCTTCTGGAATGTCTTCCCATGCATCTCGAACCCACTTTTCTATTAATGCTGTCAGGATTCATGAAATTTCCTCCTTTTGTTAGTCAGGCTTGACCAGATGACATCCATTCATGCCTCTGACCTGTGTATAACCCAAACCCCAGACTCTGAGACTCAGAAGAATCCCTTCTCAGTTCCATCGATGAGCAAGGCATTGCAGAGAGAACTGTAGAATCTGCAACAACATGTTTTGGAACTTGAGGTTCCAGTTCTACAGACCCATCTTCTGCCTGGGCGGTCTCTTGTTCGGGTGAGTTGGGTGGCACTTCAGACTCCAGAAGGTACTGGACTTTCCTCTACTGCCTCCTCCATCTGCATTTCAGAATTGAGTTATTACATCGTGGGGCAGGGTCCAGGGAACTACATCAATATCAATGATGCAACAGGAAAGCCACCTGCTCTTCGATGTGGCACCACACGACCTCACCTGCTCAGAACACCCCTTTGGGCTAAGAACTGTCTCCCTGGTCCTAATTCTCTTGATCACACCAGGGACTGGACTCAGAGGTCAACTCTGCCTCCTCTTCATCTGCAGAAGACCCTGTAGTGAGGCAGGAATGCTGTCGAAACCCTGCCAAGGCCAAAGCAAATCCTGACACCTCCCCAGATTCCACTACCACAAAATCTCTTGACCCATCCACACCACCCTGAGAAATGTTCGTCAGAAATTTTCTTCTTGCTTGGACCCACAATCAATGCTCATGGAATCAGCAGTTGAAAGACCAAAAGATATATTACATTAGACAAATCTTCTGTACAAGATCTCTTCAGAGTATTGAAGTGCAAGGATCTCACTTTAAGGACTTAGGTGTACTTGATTACCCGCACTCCCTCAGAAATAGAAAACATAACTAACTCAGCATTATATTGAAATTCAAGTACACTTGATCATTCTTCATATATCCCCAGTGAGTGTTATTCATGGTGAACCAAAGACATACCTTCCACAAAGAAGTGATAGGTTTATAGGGAGTTCTTAGGATACTTGAAGCAAAGGAACCCACCTAGCCTCAGGTGCAGTGGATAGGATAATTACTGATTGCTCTTTGAAACTCATGATTAGCCTGTCAGATAGCAAGGGTTGACCTAGAGCAGTGATCCAATTCAATCGCTCCCCCAGGACTCTATAACTGAATCTTGACTTTTCTCAACCTATCTACCAATAACCTTGCACTACAGTTTTATTGAATAGGAAATCATGCTTCCTCAATGCAAATACTATTATTATTGTCACTTTCATTGATTTGGTTGCAATCTTAGTGTCTCCATGTACGATAGAATGAAATCCTGTCCTGTCCTGTGTCATCCTCACAGTCCTTGCTATACTCGATCTCATTGCTGCAATCACGGTGACAAGCCATCTAACAGTTAGAATCTGTACGCTACACAGCATGCTGTGTTTTTCTGTGTGCATTCGTCTATTGGTGTTAGAGCCTCCCTGTGGGTTTCTCAAAATAGCCTGTTATGAATGGGTGTCTACTATTTGTCCTCACTGCCTGTTTACTATTCCCCTGTCCCTAGTTGTTCTGCTCCATTCCAGCTGCAGGAAGCCCTCTGAGGAGTGGTGAAACCTCCCAGATCCTCTCCCTAACCTGTGCCGACTTCTCCACACACACCATGATCACTTAGTATTACTGGAGCTGGACCATCCGATACCTTTGGAAGGAGTCAGAGTGACTGTTAAAAATAGGCTTGGGTTGTCGGGAAAAAAAACTGCACTGGAGTTCTGAAGAAATGACCTTCAATCTCCAGAAGTGAGCCCACAAACTCCTTCTATCTATAGTTCCTTTCTGTGACCACTGAAGACAAGACACTTTTACTGTATGGAACAGTGGAAGTCAGTGGGCCCAGACACAAACTACTATACAGGAATAAGGCAGGGCTATACCAGAAAGGTGGGTGCACAGGGCACAGGACAAGTGACTCCCGCATGGCAGAATTAAGAGGGGAGGCATCAGTTTGTAGTGGCTGGGTTCTAAAAGATAAAATGGGCATGCTTTATGAACAATTTTATGTAAAAAAAACCTTCAATGTCAAAGCAAGGAGGAAATATCTTGGAAGACAGTGATAAGGATAATAATGTTCACCAACAAGAAACAGATACCAGAGCTATCTGTCATCGTGTTCACATGAGGAGTAACCATCTGTGCATCCACCCTGAGGAGGAAGGATACATTCTGAACTCTCATGCCACAGAGGTTCTCTTTTATGTATGATAGTGTTTATCAATTTAAAATGCCATTAAGTATTGCTAGCTTTTAACTACAGCAGCAGCAGTGCTTCAGTACCATGTGTATAAGCAGCTTTTATAAAAGCCTCCATTCTCCTGTGAGGGTGCTTCGGTTTCTTGGGTCACAAGGAGAACTCCAACACAGGTAGTCCACTCCTCTGCTTCTGAGTGGAGGGTCACATGCAAATGCAGCTCTCTCCGTGTGCCAGTGAAACCTGTATAGCTTCTTACCTGGGAGCTCTGGGCAGGAAGCCTCACTACAAAGGGCCTCTGCTCTTTCCATTTTCAGCTAACTCAGAGGACACATCATGAATTTTGGACGGGGTTGGGTTTACATTTAGGCCATTCTACATGGTAATAATTGACGACAATGCTGTGTGGTTGTATGTAGAATTGTGGGGTGGGGAGAGGGAAGTGGTCTTATCAGAGTGTCTCTGTGTTTACAGGTATCAAGTGTGAGGTGCCGCGGGTGGAATCTGGAGACGGCCTGAAAAAGCCGGGAAGGGGGGGGTTCTCTGAGACTCTCCAGTGCAACTTCTGGATTCACCTTCAGTGACTATTATATTAATTTGATCCGGCGCTTTCCAGGATAGAGACTGGAGTGGTTTGGTTTTATTAGAAATGCAGCAAAAGGTCAATCAACAGCGTATGCTTCATCCATGAAAGGCAGATTCACCATTTCAAGAGATAATGCCAAAAGCATCACCTATTTGCAAGTAAATGTACTGAAATCTGAGGACACAGACGTGTATTACTGTGCAACACACACACTGAAGTCTATTTAGTGTAAACCAAGACACAAATCTCACTTACAGTGAAGGATGGAGCAACAGGGGGTGCTCATGCCCTTCTAAACCATCCCCAGGAGCAGACACGTGTGTGGTGAGGTGTTTCCTGCCAGAGGCTGTGGTTTTCCTCCCACTTGAGCCGGAGAATTATTAAGCTGTACATTCAAGACTGTAAGCAGTGTAGCTTGTGACACTTCATTCTTGTTTCTTTGTGAAACAGGTTTTGATGTAGGGTAGAAAGGGGGAACTGATTACAAGAATCTGCGTATAGCCTCCTCCCTGGGAGAGGGACAGCAGAGAAGAGGGCGGGGGGAGGCATCAGACAGTGTAATATATGACAAAATAATAATAATAATAATAATAATAATAATAATAATAATAATATATGAATGATGAAGGGTTCATGAGGTAGGGGGGAGTAGGGAGGGAGTGGGGAAATGAACAGCAGATATTAAGGGTTCAAGCAGAAGGCACATGTTTTGAGAATGATGATGGCAACAAATGTACATATGTTCTTGACACAATAGATGGATGTATGGATTGAGATAAGAATTGTAAGAGCCCAAAATAAAATGATTTAAAAAATAAAAGAAAAAAAGAATTTTAAATAAATAAAATGAAAAAGCAATAAAAATCGAACAACCATACTTCAAGACCCAAACCCTGGATTCTGAGAAGGATGTCTATCTTTGAAGAACCATCCCTTGTGGATGATTCTTATGAAATAATCAAATCTCCATAAACTGGATATCTGGATAAGAATTTAATCTCCGATTTTTTGTTATCCCCAAACCCTCACAGGCTGCTTTTTTTAATGAATCTGAATTCCTTCTATGTTCCAGGCAGTGCCATGAAGCCTGGGACCAGTCGTCTGTATCCTGTGCCTAAGTAAAGGGTCTTTTCCCCACTGTCTTCTCAATCAATATCCGTAACCTGGAGCACAGCAATGAAACCCTGATTTCTTCAGTAGGAGATTCTATCGCCAATGCTAGATACTGTGAGGGGTCTCCTGTCATGATTTGAATAACTAATATCCCATTTGTAGAATCCTTGAAAAGGAAGTGCTATCTATTAAATGATGTGCCTCACTGAACCCCAGCACAGCTAAAGACACACAGACTCCAGAATTTATTTTCAACATCTCCATCTATCCATCCATCCTCTGTTTTTTTGTACTTATGTCTGTCTGGACCAGAGCTACAACTTCTCTGTTCCTATAGCACAAGTTTTCAGAGTTTTTGAGGTAAAAGTATTCTTAATAAGTTATCTGCCCAAGGAAACACCTTTCCTGATTTCACTGAATACACCTCTCCCCCCAGGACGTTATGTGGATGTGGACCTCCTGAGGGCAGGCAAGCGAGGATGCAGTCAGGAATGTGGTTTCCTGGCTTGTTCACCATCAGCGTGGAGGCAGCCACTGGAAAAGCAGGGCGAGAATCTCAATGTGTGGGGTGAGTGGCCAATGAGCCAATCACAGAGAAAATTATTTAAAGGATCACTTCCAGACTCACTTCATATAAATGTAGATAACTTCCCAAACACATTAGCCCTGTGTACACCTGTAAATTCCACAGCATGTCCAAGGAACAAAGGCAGAGGACATAAGGGATGTGTAAATTTACACATATAGCACGCACTGCTCATTATTAAACTGTAGTTTACTTCCTAAGTCCTGGCTGTTGAGTGATTTCCATGTATGTTTCTAACCACCAGGTTGGCAGTCCACATCAACTGATTACTTCTTTGGAGAAAGATGAGGCTTTCTGCTCTTTTAAGAATTTACTGTCTTGGTAACCCACAGGACTATGAAAAATAAAAGCACACAAAACTCTTATTTATTTAAATTTATTTATACAATCCAGGTGATTTGGGAACCCTGACCCCAGATAAACCATTAACAAAACAAAGATGGGAGGGAGAACACAAATATTTACTGAATATTAGTAGCCAAGGGGGACATAATTCATCTTGTCCATCAAAATCTGTCTCCCTGGGCAATATGTCAACGGGTGCTTTATACACAGTGTTGGAAGGTGTTGGAGGGTCTTTTGTTTCCAGGGTTTTCTCTTTGTAGGGGCATATCCACATCACAGATAAAATTGTTAGTACTCTGTACTCAACTAGAAGTGCACTTTATATTTTAATACATTTTTATATCAAAGAAGAAACACAATAATTTGTCAACACACTATGTACTCTAACAGCATTGTGAATTTGAAGCAACAAAAAGGAAAGTTCATGAAGCTCCAGTGGGTCCTGTGGTGTGTTGCAGCATCAGGAGTACACACCGTGGACAGCAAATTAAGCAACATGTAACTTATGTTGCATTAATTTATAATAAAATGGTGAATCTCTAATAAAATGCAAAATCTGTCAGAAAACGTAAAACTGAAATCTGTTCCACGTCCATAATCCGATACATTTACTTATGGGTGTGCTTGCCTACAACTTTAAACCACACCCACCATCGTTTCCTCTGGAGCGCACCTTGGGGAATCTTCTGGCTCAGTCCTTGCTTGATGTAAGTAAAGCGGTCCCCTTTCACTGTCATGCAGCCCTGTCTTTGTTTCTCAGACAGAGTGGTGTTGGTAACATGCCACACATTTCCTTTTGCCGAGTGTGTTTTTCAACCTAAAACTCTACCTGGTCATACAGAGTCACTATGAGTTGCAAGCAACTCAGTGGCAGTGAGTGTGGTGTGGGTGTTATCACAAAGAAGATGGGGTCAGACTATCCCATGTCAGCTTCTGAGAAGTCTGGAAATGTCTCTACTTTATTTCTGGGGCTTCTAATATGCAGAGCATTTTATACATATCCATGTAAAATCTCAAACCGGGTGAAAAACATTATGTCGTGAACAGGGTTCTCTAGGATCCACAGGCCTTGTCCATAAGTCATGTGTTTCCTGTGAATATTCTTCTGACTAGCAGTTTCTTCTCTCTGGTAGGGTTGAGATTCCAAAAAAGTGGCTTGTCATAATGAGGTGTCCCTTACTTGTCACTAGTGATTATTTTCCCTGTTCCTAGTTGTCCATGATTGGGCCCAGGAGTGATGAATCCCTCACAGGTCCTCTCCCTAAGCTTAGTTAGGTATGATGAGCCCATTTTGCCAGAGCTGGATCTTCCAAGGCCTGCAGAAGAGTTTGGAGTAGGTGTTACCAATATTTTTAATAGAAAAAACAACCACTCATATCTAAGGAGCTGATGCTCAAACTCCAGAACAATGTCTACGAAACAGTTCTCCCTGCAGCTGAGCTCAATGACCCTGAGGGGACAGCTGTCCATTACTGTGTGAGAGGAACAGTTAGAGGACTCAGTTTTGTCGCAAACACAATGTCCCTGCCATAATGACATAGTACTATAGGGATAATGGTGTAGTGGAAAGCACAGAGGCACGACTTTTGAGACCAGTGCAATGTGGGAGGCATGGGAACAAGGACCACCCTGTTAGCATCTAGGATTTCTGTTTCCTCCAAGAATTCTTTCTTCCTTAATATTTGTTTCAAAACCCCATAGATATTTCAATATTCTTATGGAAATAGATCTGGTGATATCTAAAACAGATGGAAATCGAGTTACCATACAACCCAGCAATCCCCATACTGGGCATATACCCAGAAGAGGCAAGAAACAAACCA
Organism: Tenrec ecaudatus; assembly: GCF_050624435.1. Classification (NCBI taxonomy): domain Eukaryota; kingdom Metazoa; phylum Chordata; class Mammalia; order Afrosoricida; family Tenrecidae; genus Tenrec; species Tenrec ecaudatus. The sequence continues at coordinate 72,021,292 of NC_134544.1, read as the reverse complement.
AGGCCAGATATCTGTGCTCCAATGCTCATTACAGCACAGTTCACAATTGCAAGGAGTTGGAAACAACCCAAATTTCCACCAAATGACGAGTGGATTAAAAATCTGTGGTACACAATTCTACCTTGCAAACCTTGTTAGACCAGAGGATGCACAGCAGTACAGATGGGATCAGGAAACACAGGGACTCTAGGACAGATGGACCCCTCAAGAGCAACAGTGAGAGTGGTGATATCGGGAGGGAAGGGGACAGGGGGTAGAAAGGGGGAATCAATCACGGGATCTACATATAACCTCCTCTCTGTGGGATTGGCAAAAGAAAAGTGAGTGAAGGGAGATGCCATGCAGTGTAAGATAAGATAAAATAATAATTTATAAATTATTAAGGGTTTATGAGGGAGGGGGGTGCAGGGAGGGCAGGGCATGGAAAAAAGGAAAATGAGGAGCTGATTCCAGGAACCCAAGCGGAAGGCGAATTTTGAGAATGATGAGGGCAATGAATATATGTGTGTTTTACACAATTGATGTATGTAGGATTGTGATAAGAGTTGTATGAGCCCCAATAAAATGATATTTTAATTTACATATACAGCATGCACTGCCCATAATTGAATTATCATTTATTTCCTGAAAAAAAAAAAGCTGTGGTACATACATACAATGGAGTAGTATGCATCACTGAAAAGCAGTGATGAATGTATGAAGCATATTGCTACATGGGAAGAACTGGAGGAAATCATGCTAAGCGAAGTAAGCCAAGCACAAAAGGACAAGTACAACATGAGTCCGCTGAAGTAAGTTTAAAAAAAATGCAAAAGAGACATAGGGAAAAAGCTACTGTATACAAACATTCCTTGAGTAAGGACCAGGTAGTATGGCAGGGGCCAGAGCAAATCTTGGGATACATATGGTAGCCAATTAAAAGGATGTGGGGAAATAGAAAAAAAAAGGGTAGCGGGAACACAGGGCACTAACCCACCCAAGGGGAGGGTATTGTGTATATCTCCACAGGGAAAGAGGGACCAGACTTCAACCCAGTGTTCCAAGATGTGTATGCAACTTGCTGGCATGGAGTTGGGAACCAGTGGAGAGGTCTGAGGGGCGAGCCCCAATCCCAACTACATGGACACCTTCCCCTCCCCTCATAATAGTTTATTTCAGAGGACAGCACTGAATCTGAAGCTCCAGGAGAGGGACATGTCTGATCAGAGCACAAGGGAGCAAATGGGTAAGAGGAAGAGAGAGTGGAGCACATCCTGGCCCACCAAGCCTTGGGGACAATATTCACGCCCAGAGCAACCAATCAAGAGAAGACCACATGGCCAGCCCCACTATGAGACGTGACATCCCTCACTGACCCATAGCGCTACAGGAGACAACACTGGAGACACAGTGTGGGAATTCTACCCGATCTGATCCTACCACACTGAGGCAAAACACTAAGGGTGTGCAACAGAACAGCAAGGAAACAGAGCAAAGAAGTCCCCAGGGAATACCAAAAATAGACTTTGGGGCTAGAGTTTGGCACCCCAACAGAGTCCACTGAAAAACCCTCCTAAAGGCCAACAAACAGTCCTTGACCTAACTACAAGATTTTCTTTCTTGTTGCATTTTTTTTTTTGGGTCATTGGGTTGTTGCTGTTGTTGCTTTGTTTTCTTTGGTTGCTTGGCTTTGCTCTGTCTTGTTTTTGTGCATGTTATTATCACCACAGGTCTGTCTAAATAAGATAGGCTGAATGAACAATATGGAGGAGAAAACAATGGGACCTACAATTCCAGGGGGACATGAGAGAGGAGGAGGTGGGGGGGTGGAGATAGTGATGTTAACAAGCTCAGGGACAAGGGAACAACAAGTGATCCAAATCGGTGGTGAGGAGGGTGTAGGAGGCCTGGTAGGGCATGATCAAGGGTAATGGATCCAAGAGGAATTACTGAAACCCAAAAGAAGACTGATCATGATAGTAGGCCAAGAGGAAAGTCAAAGGAAATAGAGAAAAGAGCTACGAGGCAAAGGACATTTATAGAGGTCTAAATAAAGGCTTGTACATATGTAAACATATTTATATATGAGGATGGTGAAATAGACCTATGTGCATATATTTATAGCTTTAGTATTAAGGTAGCAGATGGACATTGGGCCTCCACTCAAGAACTCTGTCAATGCAAGAATACTTTGTTCTATTAAACTGGCATTCTATGTTGTTCACCTTCCCAATGCGATAGCTGAAGACAAAGCGGGTGCATACACAAATGTGGTGAAGAAAGCTGATGGTGCCCAGCTATCAAAAGATATAGTGTCTGGGGTATTAAAGGCTTGAAGGTAAACAGGCAACCATCTAGCACAGAATCAACAAAGCCCACATGGAAGAAGCACTCGAGCCTGTTTGATCACGAGGTGTCAAAGGGATCAGGTATCATCAGAACAAAAAAATCAGATCGTTGTGAATGAGGGGAAGAGTGTGGGCTGGAGACCAAAAGCCCATTTGTACGTCACTGGATATCCGCTTACAGAAGGGTCTCGGGGAGGAGACGAGCCAGTCAGGGTGCAATGTAGCAAGGATGAAACATACCACTTTCCTCTAGTTCCTAAATGCTTCCTCCCCACCCACTATCATGATCCCAATTGTGCCGTAAAAATCTGTCTAGACCAGAGGATGTTTACTGGTACAGTTAGAAGCTGGAAAAACAAGGAATTAGGGTGGATTATCCCTTCAGGACCAGTGGTGAGAGTGGCAGTACTGGGAGGGTAGAGGGATGGTGGGTTGGAAAGGGGGAACCAGTTTCAAGGATCTACATATGACCTCCTCCATGGGGGACAGACAACAGAAAAGTGGGCAAAGGGAGACATCGGACAGGGCAAGATATGACAAAACAATAACTTATCAATTATTAAGCATTCTTGAGGGAGGGGGGAGCGGGGAGGGAGAGGGGAAAATGAGGAGCTGATGCCAGAGGCTTAAGTGGAGAGCAAATGTTTTGAGAATGATGAGGGCAATGAATGTCCAAATGTGCTTTACACAATTGGTGTATGAATGGATTGTGATAAGGCTTCTATGAGCCTGTAATAAAATGATGTTTAAAAAAGAAAACAAATGAAAAATACCTGGATTTAGCTTTTACCTTGAAAAAAATATTGCAATATTCATTGCTTTATGGAGTTTCTACATGTAAATGTATTGGACTGAATGACAATGAAAGCACAAAATAACACACTATATGGGCTTCAACAGAAGTGGGCTTTTTGTAGCAACATATACCAGGATAATGCAGAAATACAACTCTGTGTTAATCTGGGTACTTTACAGAAACAAATTCACAGAAACTGATGTATAAGAGAGAGTTTTATATAAAGGTTAAGTGTGCACCAAGGAAACATCCCAACCCAATGCTGCCCAAGCCCATAAGTCCAACATTAACCCACATGTCCAACACCAATCCACAAAATCCTCCTCCATCTCAGAAAACAGACGCAATGATGCCGATTGCAGAAGGAAAGCTGAATCAGTGAATGTGTAAACATCTCAGCAGTGCAGGGGTCTCCACACGGGTGCTCCAGCACCGAGGGCTGCATCGGGGTAGGTTCTTGTGGCTTCTCCTTGGGATGTCTTGCAGGAAGTTAGCCTTGAAAGCTGAAGCAGGGAACTGCTAAGGCAGCTGCACCCTGGTGCGACTATCACACAGCAAGAGACCCGAGAACTAGAAAGGCGAGGCTCACCGAGCCATTTATCCCTCCACCCTTCAATTAATCTCTCATGTATTTATCAGCCAGGTTGGTACAATAAACTAACTCAAAGTCTAAAATTAATTACCTCAGTTTCTATCTAACAGAACTAGAAAATGATGAGCATGCCATATCATAGGCTAGTAGGGGAAAGTAATAAATAAGGGAACTCAAATAAATTAAATACCAGGAAATATAAGCAACCCAATTATATGGAAACAGACTGTTGGAAGGACACAAACACAGAGGAAGCACAAATTGATAAGTGGAATATACTGAAGATAAAACACCTGTGTACAACAAAATGCTTCACCAAGAGAGTAGTAAGAGAGCCCACAGACTTGGAAAACATCTTTAACTAGGACATATCAGGCAAAGGCCTTATACCTAAAATACAATACTCAGTCTACAAAAACAAAAAAACAACAAATAGCTCTATGCTGAGGAGGGCAAAGGACCTGAAGAGAAGTTTCACAGGGGTGGAAATCCAAGTGGCCAATAAACATATGAGGAAAATGTCCCAGATCATTAGCTATAAGGGAAAACAAATGAAAACAAGTGTGAGATATTACATAACAAATTCAAAGATGGTCCAATTAAAAAAATCAGACGTCAACAAGTGTTGGAGTGGGTGTGCTGAGATAAGAAATCTCATCCACTGCTGGTGGACTTGTAGGTATGTGGAGTCATTATGGTAATCGATTTGGCAATACCTAAAACAAACGGAAATCATGCTATCATGTGACCTAGCAATCTCCCTACTTGGCATATACCCAGAAGAGGTAAGAGATAGACCATTGTCAGACATCTGCGCTCCAGTCTTCATTGCGGCACAGTTCAAGAAGACCTTGGAGCAACCTAAATTTCCATCAACACATGAAGGTATTATAAAACCGTGGTACATACATACAATGGAGTACTACACATCCTTTTAAAACCATTGATGAATGTGCATGAAGCATATCATCGCATGGGAATAGTTGGAGGAAATTAAGCTAAGCAAAGTGAACCAAGCAGAAATGGACAAGTACAACATGAGCCCACTGAGGTAAGCTTAACAAGCACAAGGGGCATAGGGGGCAAGTCACTAAAGGCATAAACTCCCGGGATGAGGCCCGGGCACTCTGGGATGGGTCAAACCCACCCAGGGATGAAGGTACCAGCTGACTAAAAAGGAGGGGGAAAGAAGAAGAAGCAGAAGACATGGATATTGGGGGAACAGGGCACTAACCTACCTGGGGGGGAAGGTACTGTTTGTCTCCACAGGAACGGGAGAGAGGGACCAGACCTCAACCTGGTACACCACGCCTTGAGGACAGCATAGCGGTATGAAGCAGCAAACTAACAGGGAGGTCTGTGGGGTCCGCCCCAAACCCATCTTCCATGACACCCTCCTCAGAAGAGTGCACGACAGAGGACAGCACTGAAGATACAGCTCTGGGAGAGTGGCAGGGCTGCCCAGACCACCCAGAAACAAACTAAGAGGGAGAATGAGCGAGGGAGCAAGAGAGAAATGCATCCTGATCCAGCAAGATGTGAGGATGACACTCCTGCCCACAGCAGTCAAGGCACAGAGAAAACCATGGGGCCGGCCCCACCACGTGAGACATGATAGCCCTTCATTGACCCACAGCGCTGCAGGGACCACGCTGGAGATGCAATGCGACAATTGTGCCAGGTCTGACCAGCCAACACCTGGTCAAACACAAAGGAGCACAATAGAGCAGCAAGGGGAGCAAAGCAACAAAGTCCCCAAGGAATCCAGAAAATAGACTAAAGATTTGGAGGGCATCAGACTCCATAGGAAAACATTCATTCAGATCAGAAGGCAGACTTGTTTGCTACTTTTGGCTGCCCTCTTCCCCCAACCCAGACTTCTTTTCTTTTCATGTCTCTCTCTGTATGGTAAGCAAGATAAACAATCTGGAGGAGAAAACAATGGGACTGACAGTTCCTGGGGGACAGGGGAAATGTAGAGGAAAGGGAGAGGGAGAGTCAAACCCGAAACAAGGGAACAGCAAGAGATCTAAAAAACCGATGATGAGGAGGGCGAAAATGCCTGGTGGGGGTTAATCAAGTGCAATATAACTGAGAGGAATTACTGAGAGCCAAATAAAGGTTGAATACGAGACTGGGAAAAGAGTAAAGTATAAGGAAATAGAGGAGAGAACTAGGAGGACAAAGACAATTATATAGGTTAAATATAGGCATGTATATATGTAAACATATTAACCTATAACGATTTCTATGCAACATATATTTATATGTTAAGTATTAAGGTGGCAGACAGACAATGGGCCTTTACTCAAGTCCTTCCTCAAGAACACTTTGTTCTAATAACCTGGCATTCTGCAATGCTCACCTTCCTGAATCAATCGCTGAAGACAAAATGGGTCCATAAGCTAATGTGATGAACAAAGCTAATGGTATCTGGCTATTATAAATATAACACCTGGGGTCATAAAGGTCTGAATTAAACAAGCGGCTATTTAGCAGGGAAGCAACAAAGCCCACATGGAGGAAGCATACCAGCATGTGTGGTTATGAAGTGGTGATAGCATCAAATATCAGACACCAAAAGATCCAAAACAATCACATAGATGCAAGCAAGGGGGGTCGGAGCGAAGACCCAAAGCCCATCTGCAGACTATTAGACATCCCCTCACAGCAAAGTTACAAGGAAGGGATGAGTCAGCCAGGGGGCAGTATAGCACCAATGAAGTACACAACATTCCTCTAGTTCTTTAATGTTTCTCCTCTCCACTATCATGACCCTAGTTCTACCTTACTAACTGGCTTAGACAGGAGCATGTACACTGGTACAGATAAGAGCTCTCGACACACAGAATACAGGACAGATAAACCCCTCGGGAACAATAATTGGAATAGTGATACCATAAGGGTAGAGGGTAGAGGGTTGGTAGGGGGAGAAGGGAGAGAAAGGGAGAACCTATCACAATGATTGATGTATATATAACATACACACACAAACAGCAGAAACCTGTGTGAGGGGAGACAGCGGACATTGTAAGATATGAAAATAATAATTTATAATTTATCAAGGGTCATGAGGATGGGAGGTTGGAGGAGGGTGGGTAAACAGAGGAGCTGATACCAAAGGCTTCAGCAAAAGAAAATTTTTTGAAAAGGATGATGGCAACATATATACAAATGTGCTTGATACAATTGATGTGTGTATTGTTATAGGAGCTGTAAGAGGCTCCAATAAAATGATTAATATATATATATATATTTAAAAAGAACTTAAAGATACACACCTGAAATTGAAACAGGTGAAGAGTAGGTTAGAAGTATTTAAAATATTTTAAACAAGTATAAGTTTATCTTTAAAAAGAGTAAAGAAAACGGACGGTTTTGGAAGATTAAGTCAGGTGGTAAATATCCAGATTTCGTGATCATGACAAAAGAAGGAGGACCAGAATCCCCCAAAACAGAAACCAGGTAGGAAGCACCATTCCACATGTTTCTGGGCAAGTTTTATGATCAACTTCATGCACACTGTTTAAAAATACCACTGAAATGTGGAAATTCCTTGGAGAACAACCATGAAATCTAATAATGTACCCACATAAGAAACAGATAAGAGAGCCGTCTACTATCACCATGTGTATTTACATCTTCAGGGAAACGAGAGAGGATGCACTGTGAACTCTCATACCACAAAGTTTGTTGTGTATATAATATAAAGTTTATAAATTAAAAACTACTTTAAAATATTGATAATATGTAACAATTAAAGCAATACTTGATAATAACTTGTTTAAGAGCTATGTTTTCCTTTGCAAATGCTTGTGTTTCTCTGATTCTGAGGGAGAACTCTTGCCCATATTCTCTACTTAACTGCTTCTAAATATCAGGGAACATGCAAATGCAGCTCTCTGCCACTGATAAACCAGTCACAGCCCCTGATGTGAGAGATTTCAGAGGATAGTCCTGTCCCTGGGGTCTCTGCTGTTTCCATTTGTGCCCAGGAGCTAGTCCAGAGGACACATCGTGAACTTTGCAACAACCTTGGCTTTCATTTTGTCCATTTTACATGGGAATCATTGTAGATCCTTCTGTGTCTAGGTAATTGTGAGTGCATGTGTTTGTATTTGTGTCATCTAATCACAGTGCCTCTGTGTTTGCAGGTGTCCAGGGTGAGGTGCAGCTGGTGGAGTCTGGGGGCAACCTAAGAAAGCCTGGGGTTCTCTGAAACTCTCCTGTGCAGCCTCTGGATTCACTGTCAGTAGCTACTGGATGAACTGGGTTCGCCAGGCTCCGGGGAAGGGACTTCAGTGGGTCTCAGCTATTAATCCTGGTGGTGATGCATACTACACAGGCTCAGTAAAGGGCAGATTCACCCTATCTAGAGACAACTAGAAACCTGATAAGACTTGAAATCGTGTATTACTGTGCAAGAGACACAGTGAGGAAAAGTCAGTGAGAGCCCAGACACAAACCTCCCCTGCAGAGAGGAGACTGGTCTCCAGGGGGCGCTCAGGATCAACAGAGCATAGGACTCAGACCCAGGAGCAGGTGCAGCTGAAGCTTCAAGACTGGTTTCCTGTGATGATCTGAGGTTGCTTCTAAATATCAGTTTCCCTAAGGAATCTCTCCCTAATTTAAAAAAAACAATTCTGAGCCAACTCTTGATATCTGTGAATTCAAAAGTTATATTGTAACAGAAGAATATAGTCTATATTACAGCAACAAACAGACTGTGCCTTAAGGACAAGAGGTAATTCTGGTAATTCTTCCAGGGGTCCCTGTATCAGAGTTCCCATGATGCTCACATAAATACTTTCCAATCAGACTCAGGGGAAATGGGGGTAAATATGACTATGAAGTGTTTGACTCTTGGCTCAAGGTTTGAGAGTGTATTCTTCTACCACATGTTGTTCGACTTCCTGACAATGGTTCAGTCACAGTATAGCCAGTCAACGTATTTTTTATTGAATTGTTTCTTCAAATGACAGATATTTTGTTTTTGTTGTTGTCTGTTGTTTTTGCTTTTCTTAACCATAGTGGCCTATGATTGTATCTGTCTATGTTCCAGAAACTGTTGCCCATGATTGTCAAGGCAGACACAAACTTATCTGTGTGAATTCAGGGTTCAGGGAGATCTCTAGGGCCAAACAGGATAATTCCGTTATTCGTGTCAGATGTTGAAGCTTCACCTTCACAATCCCACAGAATGTTATCCCACTGATTTCACCCAGGGGTCCACATTTGTGCTGTTTACCAGATTATTTGTTCGGATTACCTCACACTACTTCTGGTGGTTTGCTACTAATTTATTGTATGATATTGGTAACATTTCCAGTATCTAGGGACACAAAACCTTAGGTGAACAATTTCAGATATTTCGGTATAATTTTGGGTGTGAATGACATTATTATCGACTACTTTCTAGATAAGAAATATCTTTGTGTCAAGGGTAATTTGCTTCAGTGTGACATGTACTCTTTCCACACTAGAATGACTCTTGAGTAGACACAGCAGTGTAGCGGTTGAAGAAAAGTTCTTCCTTTATATTGACTCACAAAAGCTATTCCTATTTACAACAAACATTGAATTGGAGTCACTTTTGGCTGAATTCAGTGAGATTGCTAGATTTAGCTGATCTTCAAAATTTTGAATATTTTATATTACCATTATCTAATGCAGAAGAGTAAATGCATATCTGACATTTTAAATATCCTTGGATTTGTTGTATTTTATAAATGTGTAAATCCATGAGAGTACATGATCACTGCCTTTATTTCTGAAGTCATCCTCCATCCTAATCCATGTCTACCTCCTCAACCATCTTCCTCGTCACTTTCTGTGGCCTAGGAAAACTGGACCTTGGGCTTGATGAATGGAGAAGTCATGGACAGGATTGTGTTCTCAGAGGAAATAGTCAACATTCTCATCCCAAATGATCCCCCTTTTAACTTTATTACAAAAGTACGACTCACATCCATCCTCCACATAGTCCATCAGATAGTGTCTCATGATGTATTTGTTTAAATTTAGGTCTTACTCACTCTGGATAATACACCTGGGAATCATGGGCTTCGTTCCTAGAGCATGTCAGTTTCTTCCTCTTCTTGGGGGTAGTTCTCAGAGGTGAGCAGCTCAGGGATGAAACGTGAAATTTTGGTAATGCTTTATCTGAGCACCTGCCTTACTGTCTCCACGTGCAGCTTGCAGGGGTTGGTCAAGGACTTGTAGGACTCACAGACATCGTGCCTCACCGGTTCTGTCTCTAGATTCTCTTAAACCAGTGGTGGGTCTGTATACTATGGAGTGGTGAGAGCACAACCTACACTCCTACTCTGATGTCCTGAGTACACATCCTCCATGACCCCTTTCATTGAACGCTGAGCTCCATTGTTGCGCAGGCCATTGCTATGCATCACTGTGAAAGGACGTGTGGAGAAGGCAGTGTGACTCCAGAACTCCAGGTAAAGACAGGATTCTGAGCTGCACTCTGCTCCATTATCTTCTCTTCAGTGTATTTTTTGTTTTCCTTACACCTATTTGACACGGAGACGGGTGCCATAAAGTTAAATATGAAACTCAAACTAAATAGTGTGATATGATAAAAAAATATAAAGGAAACTGTCAATAAATGTATTCTAAATCATATCATAAACAAGGTCACAAAGATGACATAATGAAAACAAAAACATAAAGTGGGTATTTATTTGTGGGAGACAATTATAATAGAAAAATAAAGAACACTTCTAGAAAATTTACATAGTTAATTGTGTTGTGTTGTGCAATTTGGACTCATGCAGTTATGTAAGGTACATAAACATGCATTGTACATATAAAGAATTCTCAAAGCATTTATGAATAAATGTACTAAATAAATAAATATACGTTTTGCATTTTTGTGGTTGGTAGAGCATTTTGACTTGATCATTTTATAAGTAGCTCGCATGCTGAAAAAGTGTGAGTGCCCCTGATCTACACATTAAGGGAATGTTCTGCTATAAAACACGTATTGTCTGAAGTCTGTGTGCTCCTGGGGATCCTAATCACTTTAACACTAGAAACTTTTGGCTATTTATTAAATGTTTCAGGCTAACCTTTATACAACTTAAGTAATCATCCAAGACATCTTCTCCAGCGAAGGTAAGGAATTGCTCTTTTTTCTTCCTAATAACAACCCTCTCTCTTAAAATACAATGTTTATTGTTTTAAATGTTACTAAGTTTACAATTGTGGTTAAGAAAAGTTTACAGAATGACCATGCTTGTTATGGTGATTTGTGAGAATAAGAATGTGAATGCCTTCCACTCCCCCTCCTCTCCATTTTTGTTTTCAACTTGAAATGAGAAACAACCTAAATGACCCCAAACAGATGAATATAATAAATAAATTGTGGCATACACGTGTTCATGCTCTAAGATATTTACCATTAAAATAAATTCATGCTGGATAGCTATAAAGTTATGGGTCTATTCCCACGTAAAGTATATAAATTTAGTGACATATGCTAAGCAATAAGAAAATGATTTATATATTAATAACTATGGTATTTGGAATAATGTGAACATGACTACGTTCTGTGTTTCACTATCACATAACAAATCGTTCCCAAATATTATTCTCATCAAATCCTTCTAGGGCATTCATTTGTGTGTATGCTCTACATGTCTAAAAACACTGGAGAAACCAGAGAGCTTGTCGTGACATAGATAGACCTAGAGAACTTTATGCTGAGTGAAAGTATTCAGTCTCTAGAGGGCATATATTTTATGACACCAGTATTAGCTAAAATGCAAAGACAGAGCTTGACACCTGTTCTGAAATTATGAAATCATTTAATATGATATCCTAGGTACTGTTTATCACTTCCTCACTTGTACATCTTAAACGAAATAACATTCCTTTAGTGAAGATTCCACCCCAGATGTGGACAATTTGTCACTTAGCAGGAAATGCAAAAGACAAAATGCCTCTTGTCATTCAGTAACATCTCAGGGTGACCCCAATTTAATAGTATCCTACAAGAGTATCATTAAAGAAACTGAACTATTCCCTCGACATTAAAGCTGAAACAACTTGGTGTGGGAAGCACAAAGGACTGTTATGCCAAAGCTTTGGGCTTCAGAGCATGGTCCAAGGATTTCAAATGGTAATGCCAAAATCAGAGGAGGGAATGATATTAGAGGTTCAGTTCCATGGATATCAGTGTTGAAGTTTTCTCTTTGCTGCTCCTGGCTTTAGACTTTCCAGACCTCATCCCAATCCCAAAATAATTCACCTGATGTTTCAGCACTCTCAGGTGAATTCTAGGGATTATTATGTTTTACTACTTTTTGTTTGGGGGATGGGACTTTGCTAAAGGGAGAAGTGATTAATTTAATCTGACCATGCCTCCTTCTTAAATGGGCATTTTGAACCTATTTCTGGGGTGTGACCTTAAAAGGACCCTTGGTCTCCCTGAGGGGCAAGCATGAACCCAGGTGAAATGCCTCACCCTCTTCTGGGATATAGCTTTTCTCTCTCTCTCTTGTTACAATTTTAACCCTCATCTGTTTCCCCCTTAACTGCAGTAGTTAGCCACATGTGCCCATAACTTCCCATTTGGGTGTCATTCACTTGTACACTTAGGCATTTACATGTTGTGGATGAGAGTGGTTATATTCTAGTAGAAATCTTTATGGTTTCCTCTGTTCTTCTTGGTCTCAATGGAGTTCCAACAGTTGAGTAAACTTGTATGATAAGAAATCAAGTATATTTTTCAGATATCATAATTTCCACATACTTCTCCTAAGACACTCATATATATCCCTCATATAGCTTTAAAATAGATGGACACACGAGAGGGACATTACTCTTCTGTTGATAAAACCAGCCTAGCCCAAGCCTTCCACTTGAGGATAGAAGACACAGCCATGGCATGCCCTGGTCTGCCCATTCACTGAGCAGGTATAAACAATGGCTAGATAAACAATGGATATGTGTGAGAGTTTCCTGGACAGGAAATCTTTGCGTTTGCAAAAGTCCACGGAAAAGTGCAGCCAGTAGAGTTTGGGGGAAACTTGAGTCAGTCAAGAACATTTCTCAGGCTCTCTTGTCCAGTCTCTCCATTCACCATGAAAGCAGCTCCAGGGGAGGGTCTGCAGTGGGTCTCGGGTACTGGTAATAAGGTTGCTGTGTGAAGAAAAAAAGGCGTTTTGGAGAGTGTGGGGTAGTGGAGATACCCTGGTGTCCACCTGATGCGTTCACTAAACTCTATCCCGTCCACCCTCTGGGGCATAGGGCATATAGGCGCCCAAGGCAGGGCAGGGGCTGAGGGGCTGAAGAGAGAGAACACTGAGCTCAGAAATCACTGGCTTTCCTTTGAACTTTCCCCCCACACATCTTTGGCCAAGTGCCTCCTCATCTGACACTAATATGCATATAAGTTCAAAGAGTTACCCTACAATATGATCAAAAGTTAGAGGGGAGTCTGGTCGCTATCATTCTCTGTTAATAAAGACAGGATTCCCTCACATGCAGATTATTCTTTAGATACTAAGGTAAAAATCACCCTTGGGCCGGAAAGCTACCAGTTCTCTTCAGACAGGACTATAGGTCCCTTTGGAAAGAAAGGTGGGTGATTGCGATATCTGACCTAGGTCTACGGGGACGGCTGTGACTTCAAGTGACTGACAGCGATCATCCGTTTTTATTTGTAGACATCCTGTCCCAGGTGCAGCTTCAGGAGTCAGGTCCAGGACTGGTGAAACCCTCCCAGAAGCTGTCCCTCACCTGCACTGTCTCTGGTTTCTCCATCACCAGCAGTGGTTACTAATGGAGCTGGATCTGCCAGACCTCAGGGAAAGGGCTGCAGTGGAGGGGATACATAGATTATGATGGTAATACATGTTATAACCCATCCTTCCAAAGCTGACTCTCCATCACCAGAGACACATTGAAGAATCAGTTCTTCCTGCAGCTGAGTTCTGTGACTGCTGAGGAGGACACGGCCCTGTATTACTGTGCAAGGAGACCAGTAAGGGAAAGTTAGTGCGATCCCATACACAAACCTCCCCTCCAGGGGATACATTGGGCCGCAGGGAGCGTGCAGGACCCCCAGAGCACAGACACCCAGCCCTAGACAGGCACAGAAGGATGACAGGGAGCATTTCCTGTTGGAATCACGGCTCCCTCTCTTAGCTCTCAGCATCTCCAGAGACAGGTTTTTCTTTCTTTCTTTTTTTTCTTTCTCAATATTGCCTCTTCACTGCAAGCTTGAGAGGAAGAACTTGCCTTCTCTGCAGTATAAACATCAAAAGTGACTCTGACCTTTCAGTATCATCCTATATGACCCATTTTCATTCGTGGGAAAGAGTTTATCATTGTCATATCATCTGTTACTCAAAATATGTTAACAATGAAATACAAGTATGTGCAGATTCATGAGTGAAATGCATGATTTTAAATGTCCCGAGGTCATTGATCTATTACAGCTCACCGTCTGGTCTCTCAGGAGGTGTCTCTCTGCATTACTCCCTGTGCATTATGGGTAGTAATTGACTGATGTTCTCTAGGTACGATAACATAATGTGGAGACTTCTGGGGTTAACTTTGTGACGTGTCTTCAGTGATGCTTGCTACCCATCGTCTCCCTTGATGCAGAAACAAGGGTTCCAGGCATAGAGAGAGCCCGAACTCTGGAAGCACGTGAACTGGAATGACTGATCTGGTTGGAGGACTCATTTCTGAGATAATTGATTAGGTCACAGTGAAGGACACACTCAGTGGAAGGAGAACTCTGATTCTAAAATAAGCAAGTGGGCCATAAGGGGAGGACACTGCAGGCTTGTATCTCTGAATGTTCTCTGGAATAGAGAACAGTAAATCTCTTCACATATTTTGAACAGGTTATCAGGGGCCAGTTTCTGGAGAAGTACATCCTGTTTGGTAAGTGTTAGCAAGAAAAAGGAATATGCTCAATTAGATGCACAGATAGAGTGGTGGCCTACATGGTCTCAAACAGAGGAGCAAGTGCAAGGATGGTTCAGGACTGAACCGTTTTTCTTTCTTTTCTTTTGTCTATAGTGTCATTATGAGTAAGAACTGAATCAAAGGCAACTAACAACATGTCTGGAATCAAAGGCTATTAACAACATATCTGGTGGAATGAGGTGCAGAAATGGAAATTAATTTTGTTTATCCAAATGCAATTTCCTAAAATAATAATATAGTACAACTTTTTCTAAGTTGAGGAAGTGTTAAAATTATTTAGCAATTTTAATTCAATAAATATATCAGCCCAAAGTGAGGTACAATTATATGGCTATCAAACAACCAGGAAAAGAAAGTGTAATAAATAAATAATAAAGACTATGTACAAATAAACACTATATACAAATTCACTATCCCTGGTGGCATGATGGATTTTACATTGGGCTTCTAAATGGAAGCTCAGGAGTTTGAAACCACCATTCACTCCAAGGGAGAAAGATGAGGCTGTTTGCTCCCCCCAAATTTTCAGTGTCTGAAACCCGAAGGAGCCGTTCTCCTCTGTCCTATGAGATGCAATTCACTTGGTACCATTGGGTTATGGTAACTGAGTTTCTCAATGTGTATCTTAATTTGCTTCCTTATCTTTATTACTTTGTTTTATTCTGTATTTTGTTTAATCATATTTAATATTATTGTCAGTATTTGTGCTATTTTCCCCTCATTATTCTGGTCCCCATATAATTTCCTACATCGTGTTTTAATTATGCAACCTTTTTCTGTGCAAGATTTATGATACAATTAATAGTATATTTGTTAACACACTAATACTAATATATCAATTATTTTTTTTACCTTGGGTTTCTCCCTACATTTGTAGTCCACCACATAGCAATCCCGGGTGCCACTTGTTTTAGACCGTGCATGCTATTTGAAGAATGAGCAGTTATCACCCACCAGCTTGTCCCTGGGCAAACACAAAAACTAACAATCTGGGTCCACAAAGGTCACAGTCTAGGGAACCCTATCGGGGCAGTTCCAGTATGTATTATTACCTGAATATAAGTCACTCACAATTATGTCTAGATGTTTCCAGAAGAGTCGGGCTTTGTAGCAAGGACGATTCTCAGTCACTCTCAAGTACGATGCTGTCTGGATTCTCCGTAAAATATATCACCCTCATGTCTCCTTCCTGGTGTTCTGGATTCTGAATTCTAGTCCTAGTCAACCTTTTAGGATAACAATAAGTTTGCTCTCTCTGATACTATTTATGTATCATAAATAATTTTCATTTTGTCTTTAAAACTTGACAGATTTTACTGGGCCATTTGGTTTCAGGCATTACTTTCATAATGCGTTTGAAATTCATGAATTACTATTTATATTTGTTCACTGCTGCATTTGGCTTAGTCTTCATACTCTGTTTGCAGATTTCAATGTGCTCTGCAGAGCATTTTGTCCCACGGTCTCCTCTTCTATGAAGAACGATTCTGTTTCATACAGCACTCCATTCCCAGCACCATGTGTCCATACTGCTGTCGGAAAATGTACAGCAATTTTCTAAAGAATATTGGTTGTTTTTGAGACTGAAAAGAATAGTCCATTTTTCAATATAAAATAAAATTTGAAAACCTTCAATAAGGCTAATGTGCAGTATAGCACTGAGAAAACAAACAACCTTCCTCTGGTTTTCTTTAATTCTTCCTCCACATCCCACCTTCCCCCACTTTCATGACCCCAATTTTATCTTAAATATCTGGCTAGACCAGAACTTGTATACTGGTACAGATAAGAACTCACAACGCAGGGAATCCAGAGCAGAGAAATCCTTCAGGACCAAAAAAGGGAGCAGTGATACTAGGAGGGTAAGGTAGGGGGTGGGGATTAAGGGGGATGCAAAGGTCGATGTATGGCCCCTCTCCCAGGGTGACGGACAGCAGGAAAGTTGGTGAAATGAGAGAGCGCTCAGTGTAAGACATGAATAAAACAATAATTTCTAAATTCTCAAGGGTTCATGGGGGTAGGAGGGAATGAGGAGCTGATGCCAGGGGCTCCAGTAGAAAGAAAATGTTTTGGAAAAGATAATAACAACAGATGTACAGATGTGTCTGACACAATGGATATATGTATGGATGGATGGTGATAAGAACTGTAAGAGCGCCCCAAATTTTTTTTTAAATAAGGCTTATGTGTTAATTGAGGTGTCACAATTTCATAGACTAAATAATAACCACTGAAAATAATGTTCAAGTGAGAATGACATATTCTGATCAATGAAAATTTGATCTATTCCCTCAAGGTGGAAACATTTATCACCCTATTCTCAGAGCTAAGTGTTGTGAGGATCTTGGCAAATCTGGCAGGAGTGAGACAGTAGGAATGTTTGTTGCATCTCGTTTGTTTTTCCTCCTCAGAGGAGAACACAGTTGCCTTTGTAAATTGTAACCCGCGGTCATTATGCTGGGCACCTGGATGGTGATGAAGTGAGTGCTCTGTGTGATCTTCTGATTGAGCCTGAAAGTTGCTTAGGACCTGGTGGTGGGGCTCTGACCTTCAGGCCTGTGCTGTGGTTTATATTTCCCCCGTTCGTGTTCGGTTTCTTTAGTGCAGTCTCCCCTTTCTTTACCTTTGAAATGTTTATACCTGCTGAGTATGGCCCCCCACCCTTAGGTGTCATGGGTAGGAAATGAGGTGTGTGACTGATAGTGGAAACATTTCACCACCAACTATGAAATGTCAATGAAATGGACCTTCCTCTGGTGAGAAATCTTTTGAATTGAGAATGGCCCTCCTCTCCAGTGGCAGAAACCCCAGGGTTTGTTGTGAATGTTCCCTTGAGAACCCAGAGGGGTTTAAAGTCAAAGCCCATAGAATGCGGGGCTCCAGTAATGAGTGATCCCAGTAGTTTCCCCCTGTCACAGGAATCAATACTCAGTCTCTAGAAATCTACCACATTTTAATTGATGTATTTGGTCAACTACAGGGCTTCAGAGGCTTCTGATCCAGATAAGATCGCTGCTGTGCCTCTCTTAATGTACCCCTTTTTAGATTTTGAATGGCATTTCGATATGCTAATTCACCTCAGCTCTCTGTTTGGGTGCGTGCAGTGAATCCCAGGATCAGTGTGCCCATGGCTCACATTGCAGAATAAGGAGCGCGTCAGAGGAGGAGGAGACAGGTTAAGAGAGTCAGAGCAGGGGTCCTAAGTGGAACTGGAGTGGTAGGAGTCCTGAGTGGGCCCAGGGTGGGTATGTTAGAGAGAGTCGAGGTAATCTCCATGTGAATGGATATTATAGAAGTGCCTCTTAGCCCAGCATCAAGAAACTGTGATCTACAGTATATCAACACTTATACTTTGTTCTTGTAGCTTAAAACTGTTAAACCATTGTCCTGGCCTTTAAATGAAGAACATCCAATGGTTAGTTGGTTCTCACAAGCCTTAATCATGAGCTTTAATCACTTGAGTTGTTTTAGGACCATTTACAATAGGACGTATTTTCTTTGAAAATGTGTACTATACAATTGAAGTTTTTCTGAGTTTGTAGTGATATATCCTGATTTATGGGCTCTCTTTCTTTTTTTTTACAGCACTGTTATTATATTTTGAAATTAAAACTAACAACTTCTGTTAATCTTATTAATACATCTTTAATATATCTTCCAAACGAATTTTATTTATTTGGGAAATAATATCAAATAATGTGGTGATAAATAAAATATTTCCTATATTTTAAAGATTGTATTGCTTGGCTTTGTATGGTTTTTGAAGAGTTTACATATTTTTAAAATATTTCTTACTTTTTGTTTTGTGGACTGGTTTTTATGTGAGGAGAGGAAATGAGCAAAACGTAAACCCATTAAAATGACGTTTTTGTTTAAATTATTTTAAATGAATAAGAAAATGTAAGCTTGTTGAGGATATAGCTGACTATTAATGAAAAACCATTCATTCCGTAAAGCATAATAGTGAGGAAGATATAGTAAAGTGAGTAAGACCCCCCCCCTACACACACACACACACACACACACACACACACACACACACATATATACACACGCACATAGTGAGAAATCATTACATCTCATGACAGACACAGAGAATTGGCCCCCTTGAATGTTCAGTATTAGTTCTTCAGACTTTGTTTTGTCAGATCTCATCTATGAAGTCGTTTGTAAGTGGATACATCTGCATCAGTCATGACTAGCTGCTAGCCCGCTTGGTGAGATATACCCACCATTAAGCATCAGGCTCCAGACCACATTTCAGATGTGCAGCTCTGCTTTCCCCATGTGTGGTTCTTTAGTGTTAAATAGGTTTCCTATTAGTTGTACCTGTTGCAGACCAGAAGTACATTCATGAATGTGAATTGTGTGCACATACAAGTGCCCTTTAGAGTTGAAAGCTGAAGCCATCTCCCCTGGCACAACATCAAACAAGGACATTGCCATATAGGTTGCACCTAAACCACTGAGACCAAAGAGCACTCAACATGGGGTGACTGTGGAGCTTCATTTTCCTATTGGCTGTTGTAAATGGTATTATTTTCTTGATTCCCTTTTCAGAGCTTTCTATACTACTACACAGGATTCAAACTCTTTTTCTACATTGACTTCTACACATGAGATTGCTGAACCTTTCAATTAGATGCAATATGTTTCTCATAGGTTCTTTGGGGCTTTTAATATTTCAAGTGACATCAACAGCAATTATAGAGCTTTACTTCTTTGCTGCCATTTTGGATGCCTTAATTTTATCTGTTGATTGATAGCTGCAGTTAACACTTTCAGCACACTATTAAATAAACCTTTTCAGGTTCCCATCTGTAAAAGTAATGATTTCATTAGCTCACAATTGAGCAAAATGCTTGTAATAGGCATCACATTTTGCTAGGTCAGTCCTTTCAAATTATTGAGACACGCAGCCACATTAGATAAAACAGAATGAAACACATATGAGTCTTGCTTCATCCTCACAGTTGCCCAATTGAGCTCTTTTTTGCAGTTACTATGATGTTCTATCTTGTCGAAGTTCATCCTTTTGTTTGTTTGTTTGTTCTTAGTGACCTTATACTTTAACCATCATGATGTCTTTTTCCAAGGATTGATCTTTCTGATGTACAACATGCTTAAGATGAAATACTCATATTTCCATTATAAGAAGCATTATAACTGTACATTTCCAAGATATAATTGACACTCTACCACACTATCAAATTATTCACCAGCACTATAATTCAAATACATCATTTCTCCTTTAAACTTTCTCATTCGTTGTCCAACATTCAGGGGCATATGAGATAGTTGAAAGTAAAATAACTTGGGCCTAGTACATATTAGTCATCAAAGAAACATTGTTTTTAACCTTTGGAGAGATCATGTTCATAAGATTTGTCCAATGAAATGCATCATATGTCTATGTCTTCTATGACCACTGATTGTAGATCGTGGGCAGGTGAAATCCTTGACAGCTTCAATCTTATCTCCACTTTTCGTGGTATTTTCTATTGATCCCATGGTAAGGATTTGGGCTTTCTCTACATTAAGATGTAGTTCACATTGATACTGAAGTTATTCACAGGTGTAGGGAGAAGCGAAAAATGTAATTAAACCAGAAATTATTAAGAGCAGTAATTGGGGTCCACTACATAAGAGAACTATAGGATGTGTGTTAGGAAGGTCCAACCTAAATTCTCATGCAGTTCAGATTGTTACTGAAAGTATTGATCAGGATTATGAAGAAGAAATTAGGGCAGTAATAAAATCTGATATACCATGGTTAATAAATAAGCCAGTTTAAGCCAATTCCTGCTTCTTTGAATTTCTAGAGTTAAAGTGTATACCTATCAGGAAAGAGCATCTGAGAAGTCTGACCACCCTGTGGATCAAGGGGTCTTTTGGAATACTGTTGTGGGGAAACAACAGCACCCTCACATGGAATTAGAAATTGGAGGAAAATGTTTTTTTTTTTTTTCCAATTCGGTATATGGGGTCTCTTCCTTAGGGCATTCCTGAGAGTCTAAGACCCACCTACTAACCCCACCTAAATCCAACATGGAATGAGCGAACTTAATCAAGACAGAATATTGCAAGATTGTAAAATCCTACGATATAAAACTCCTGAAGGTCCATACGTCTTAATTGAGCCTGTAACCTTACTGAGAAACTTAAAGGAAACATGTCTGTTTGGTAACTTAGTTCAAAAACAGTTGTGCAAATTTATTAAGATTTTATCAGTCTTTAAAATTATCCTGTGTTTAAGAAGTTCTAAGTACAACTAGTGAGCGCTCTTGATTTTCTGAGAGCTAACAGCTGAAATTTACATAATATGATGAGGGCAACAAATGTACAAGTATTCTTTACACATTTGACGTATGTGTGGATTGTGATAAGAGTTGTATGTGCTCCCAATAAAATGACTTTTTAAAGTTTCACTGGTTTGGAACCTGGCAAGTTCCCTGAGATTGGTTACAATGTCTTAGAGTCTCCATTGTTAAAACAGACGGAAGAGATGAAAGGAAATTCTATGTCTAATAAATTTCATTTAGTCATTTGAATTAAAACAATTTTCTCCTTACTAAAAGCTTGTAACAAAATTAGGGCAGATAGACACATTTTCACCTCTATAGAAATTAGCTGATCATAAGAAGTCCCAGGAAGATGGAAATCCCCTTTGGGATCCCAGTCCACTAATCACGTGTAGGAAGGACGATTCGTTTATATTTTTGCAGAAGAAAGCTGATGGACTCCCCTTAGAAAAGCAGTTCTCAACCTGTGGGTTGCGAACCCCTTGGAGGGGGGCGCGTTGAATGACCCTTTCACAGGGTCATTCGCACTGTTCATAACAGTAGTAAAAAGGACGCAAAAACATTTGGAGAAAGATGAAGGACAAGGAAAATATGAAGAAAGCACCCAAGGTTTTTTTTTTTGGTTTTCAAATAATTTATTGATGGTATATAGAAACATAATGAATTTTTTTCTTTAACTTTTTTTGTAATTTGGATAAAAGTTACCAAAGCAGACTGGTTTTATGCTGGAGAATTCATACATACTTTGATTTGTGACATTGATTGCATTCCACACAATGTAACTGCATCTTCCCTGTGTTTGCCTTTCCATTTGCCCTTGTTTCTTTTTAAATATTTAATTAGGGGCTCATACAACTCTTATCACAATCCATACATATACATACATTAATTGTATTAAGCACATCTGTACATTCTTTGCCCTAATCATTTTCAAAGCATTTGCTCTCCACTTAAGCCCTTTGCATCAGGTCCTCTTTTTCTTTGCCCTCCCTCCCCGGTACCCCCTCCCTCATGAGCCCTTGATAATTTATAGATTATTATGTTGTCATATCTTGTCCTATCTGGCATCTCCCTTCACCCCCTTCTCTGTTGTCCATCCCCCAGGGAGAACGTCACATGTAGATCCTTGTATTCCGTTCCCCCTTACCAACCCACTCACCCTCTACTCTCCCAGTATCGCCCCTCATACCCCTGGTCCTGAAGGTATCATCCACCCTGGATTCCCTGTGCCTCCAGCTCCTATATGCACCAGTGTACAACCTCTGCTCTACCCAGTCTTGCAAGGTAGAATTCGGATCATGGTCGTTGGGGGGGTAGGAAGCATCCAGGATCTGGGGGAAAGCTGTATTCTTCATCGGTACTACATCACACACTGACCGACTCATCTCCTCCCCTAGACCCCTCTGTGAGGGGATATCCAGTGGCTGACAAATGGGTTTTGGGTCTCCACTGTGCACTTCCCCCTTCATTCACTATGGTATTTTTTTGATGATGCCTTATACCTGATCTCGTCGACACCTCGTGATTGCACAGGCTGGTGTGCTTCTTCCATGTGGGTTTTGTTGCTTCTGAGCTAGATGGCCGCTTGTTTACCTTCAAGCCTTTAACACCCCCAGACACTATCTCTTTTGATAGCCGGGCACCATCAGCTTTCTTTGCCACATTTGCTTATGCACCCGTTTGTTTTTGGTGATCGTATCATGGAGGTGTGCACCCAATGATATGATTTTTTGTTCTTTGATGCCTGATAACTGATCCCTTCAGAACCTCATGATCACACAGGCTGGTGTGTTCTTCCACCAGCATTTGTTGTGGGCTTTGTTGCTTCTGAGCTAGATGGCCCCTTGTTTATCTTCAAGCCTTTAAGACCCCAGATGCTATATCTTTTGATAGCCGTGCACCATCAGCTTTCTTCACCACATTTGCTTGTTCACCCACTTTGTCTTCAGCGGTTGTGTTGGGAGGGTGAGCATTATAGAACGCCAATTTGATAGAAGGAAGTATTCCTGCATTGAAGGAGGAAAACACCCAATCTTAACCACGATTCTGTTTCCATGCTGTTAATTGCCCAAAAGGAGGGGCTATTTGTTTACCTTTTCAGAGGCAAAGGAGATAGATAGATTTCTCTTCAGCCAGCAAGTCCCAGAAGAAAGGCAGTTGATGATGTGACCTGAGAGTTAAGAAAACAGCCCAAAGACCTCTGTCCTGTTACTGGTTACCCAAAGCATCAACGCCTCACAGACTCGTGAGAATAGCAATTGCTGCCTACTGAGACACTTCTACCATTGCTGATGTTGCCTAAGGAACAATCTGGGATGCTATTATCACTGAACATTTTATACACTAGTGAAGGACTATTGAAACAGTCTAAAGGGTCAAGATTTTGTACATATCAATTAATGCTAAAGTGATTGGAATGTAACTGATTTCTGTGTAACCCTTGATATAGTTAAATTTCATTGTGAAAACCTGGCCAATAAACACATGTGGCATTAATGAAAGGCTGAGAGATAAATGACTCTGTGAACCTTGCCTTTATAGTTCTCTGGTCTGTTTCTTTGTGATGGTTGGATCAGAGTGCAATTGCCTTAGCCAGTTTCCTGCTTTGTGAGGGAAACCAGCCCCTAACACATCACCAAGGGTCCAGTAGGTGCAACTGTACAGTGATAATAAGTAAAGATTATAGTAAAGTTATAGAGAGCATGAGAGATAGAACAGAGATTGAAATAATGGAGTCAGACACATTTCATGGTGGCATGCTCACACGCTCACCTCAGCCTCAGTTGGTGATCCATGTGGAGAGAGAGCAATATTTATTGCTACCGAGGCATTTATATTCTCTTGGGACACGTGAGACCCCTAATTACAGGTGAAGACATATATCACAGGAAGGGTTGTGCTATAGGTAATACAGTAATGGTATGGGGGTGTTTTAGGGGTATCCACGCAATAGGAAGAGGAGGGACTAGGAATATACATGTGACAATGTGGGTAGATCCTAGCTTCAGCGTGGCAGACTAACTTTGGATGTCACTGATCTGGTTTGACCTCTTCCTGGATCACTATAGAAACCATTATGAGTAGGTTGTAAACCCGCCCTGAAGGGACTAAACTGATAGCCACAAGCCATTAGGGAGAAGAAGCCCACTCTCCTTAACAGCAGGGAGTGGGTTCTACTTGTGGTGGGACCAGACAGTAGTCTGGCAACTGACTGCCTTCAGGGAGGTACCTGGCCAATCATTTACCATTAGCTGCAAGCAGTGTCCTAAGTCTAACATATATTTGAGGGAGGCTTGAGAGACATCTTTCTGTTTCCCACAATTCCCCCTTTTGTTTTATAATACAATTCAAAAGAGCCACATGGGCGACATGGTTATTCTCTATACATTGAAAGCTGTCGATGTGAAACTTCATGATCCAATTAAGATAGCCAAAAATTCAGGTTTATGGAAAATATTTTTAATTCAGGCATGGGGGATAAAATCCCCGTAGGCCCATCTGGTACTGGAGGAAGGTATGAGAGGGATTGGATGCTGCAGCGGGAAGAAATAGAGCCAATAGGAATGTCTGCTTCTATAGGTGTGTTTATACCTTGCTTAAATACCCTCAAGCTTGTCCCTAAATTCAATTGTTTGGTTGTGTGGTCGAGGATTAGTATGTAGGTGTTGGATCTATATTGAGTTCATTTTTGTATATGATGTGAGGTATGGACCTTGTTCCATTCTTTTGCAGATGGAAATCCAGTTTTTCCAACACCATTTGTTGAAATGGGTATCCCCTCTCCACTTAATGGGTTTTAGTCCTTTGTGAAAGATTAGGTGTCAAAAAAAAAAGATTAAGTGCCTATAGGTACTTGGTTGTATTTCTAGGTTCTCAATTCTACTCCTTTGGTATTCAGATATACCATCGTACCAGGCTGTTTTAAGTATCATGGCTAATTATATATTTTTAAAGTTTTGTTTCATGTTTAAATAGTATTTTATTTATCCTGTGTCTCTTTCCTTTCTGTACTAACCTTACTAATTTCAGAGGTTGATGTTTATTCCCCAGGGATACTGTAGCAGAAAACCACAAACATCTTGAAGGAAGCCTGACTAGAATAGTTTCCCGAGAGCGGTGTCAGCAACGCAGGTGGAGGGCACAATAAACAGTTTTGGGGCTTATTGGTCAATCTAAAATCTAGATCTTTCAAAGGATAAGTGTTTGTTCTAAATGCAACACGAACATATCTGAATTTCTTCTATGTCTCATAGTTCCATGCAGCGTTGACTATGGTAAATTATAAATACTTGGGCCTAAAACTGATGTTTGTTCAAAAAAAATTAAATAAAAACGAATCCATATCTGTTTCAGTTTTACTTTTTCACCTCTTATAATCACTCAGATTAATGGTTAGATCTGATGAATAAGAAATTTGGGGAGTTTCTAAAGTGAGTTTTCTGTTACCTCTTTTGATTAAGCAATTGGGTGGGGGCAGGGGATGGGTTCCTGTAGAGAAAAAAAATTTTTAAGAGTCTTTCAAGAAAGAGAGAAAATTTGCCACACTACCCTCCATGACAGGCTCTCTGATGCTTATTTTTCTGGCTGCAGACCTGAAAACAGGCTTTTAAATACATGAGTTGAAGAGACAATGCCAACAGGGGTATCAAGAGTTTCTGGGAAATGGAGTCCCAAGTCAATGCCAATGTGTGATTTTATGAAAAAGTGACTCCAGGAGTAATTTCAGCTCAATGATTAGATGGGAACTCTGGGCAGTAGCTCTCCCCATCATTTGACTTGTTGTTTTGCTGTGGTGGTGTTTTGTTGTACAATTTTCTTCCATTCCCTCATGGACTACTCTGGGAACAAGGACAGACTGTTTGGTGAATTCATTGGGACCTAGCTACTTCTTTCTCTCTGGCTATGTGATGAGTCACTTTGTTTTTCACATACCTCTCATAGTCAAACTTTCCAAATGTGTTTTAAGGTATTTTATTTCCTTTCAGATACACACTAAGAACAATGAAATTAATAATCACAAATAGGTATCCTTGATCCCCAAACGGCAACAGACATCATTCATTCAAAGGTGCAGTTTCTACGTGAGCAATTGCTTGGTTGGTGGGTTGAAGGGTGGCCACGTCAGAATTATTGGAGTGTGTTAAAGGCTTGAATTTCATTAGAAGGTCTAGTTGTGACCACCGGTAGAAGACCGGGTCAGCGCTTCGGAAGTGCAGATGGATTGAGCCTCAGATTCTGAGCATCGTCCAATGTTGGCTCCAATTTTTGTGAGGACTAGGTTAGCAGTTTGAACCCACCTCCTGCATTATCAAAGAAAGACTTGGGAATGGGCCTCCTTAAATATTAGCCCCAAGTCCAACTTTGAAACAGTGGGTCTTGATCACTGAGATTGCCATGTGGAGAGACACGCTGGAAAGCAATGGGTTTAATGATTTCTGCACAGGGAGTTCTTTTCAAGGACAACTCCCAAACCTAGGAAGAATCAAGGGACACACATATATCCAGTTGGTCTGTGAGTCCTTAGAACACATTTTAGTGGAGTCCATAGTCTGAGCAAGTATTAGGCAACCTATCAACATGGCACTGAGAGGTCAAGGATCACCACAGATTACAATTAAATCACCACAGATTACAATTCCCATGTTGAAGATTGGCTGGGTGTGTCTCTGTTTCATGAAGGTGAGAGATAGTCCAAGGGACAATCACATTTGACAAAAACTTCAGTTTAGCTAAACTCACAACAAGAAGATCTTTGCTGGTGACAACCTTTCAGGATTTAGGAAGTGAAGTTCCATCGAGTCTGTCTCCAAG
Source organism: Tenrec ecaudatus (assembly GCF_050624435.1). Taxonomy (NCBI): domain Eukaryota; kingdom Metazoa; phylum Chordata; class Mammalia; order Afrosoricida; family Tenrecidae; genus Tenrec; species Tenrec ecaudatus. The sequence goes on along the minus strand of NC_134544.1, from coordinate 71,994,505 downwards.
GATCTATGTAAGTAGATTTGCAGAACCTCATCTGAGGGCAGGATTATAGAAGGTTAAGGGGGTCCATAGCAATAGCACCGAGGGGAGTCCAGAGGTGCCATACTGTGCATAGAGGCATAGCAGGAGAATATTTTAGAAGTCAAAAACTCATTAGGAGGACTCAGCACAAGCATGTCCGGGAGATTCACTGAGATGTTGTCCAGTGACTTCAGGCAGGGGCCAGGGTGCATCAGAGAATCAGGACTCAGTGGGGGTCCCATGGGCTGAAGATCGGGGTCACAGCAGCACCGAGAAGCTTTAACAGCATGCTGGATCTCAAATCTCCGAGGGCCAGAGTCATCTGTTGATTATTGATTCTCATGCAATGCCTGAGTGGGCAGGTGTACAAATGTGCTTGCTGTGTGGCTCTTGGCCCTGGACTTCACAGACTGCTGGTGGGCATCGGAGTCCCGAGGACGCCTAGTGCGAGTACCCTTTAGTGAAGCCTGGAGATACTGGGCAGATGGAACTGAGGTGGGAAGTAGGGAGACACTGGATCCTGTAGGACTGCTACCCATGAAGGTAGGGTCCTCAGGCTGCACAGTAGAGCTGTCTGCCCAGGAGTGGGTTGTGGGACGAGGACATACCAGTGCACAGCCCCCAAGCCCACTGTCTGCAGCCAGAGTCAGAGAGCGACGCCTGGCCCTGCGTGGCTTAAAGGACCGCAGACGCCCCTTGACCATCGCACGAGTCCTGGCTCCCTTCCAGGCCGTCCACTCCGGGCTGGTCAGTGCTGTGTGTTCCACGTGGTCCACGGAGGTGCGGTCCCTGCCCTGTTTCCACAGCTCATAGCGCTCGGGTTGCAGAATGCGCACGAAGGCGTCCATGGGAAATGTGACCCTGGCTTCCCCACAGCTGCACTGAGAAGCAGCTTTACCGTAATTAACCCAGCGCAGGGTGGCAAAGTTGATGGATTCCGCACAGTTGAAACCGTGATTGAAGCCAGCGTGGTAGCCGTAGGGCAATGTGACCATGAACTCGCCTGCTCCCTGGGTGATCCGACCAACAGGAATGCCGTTCTCCCTGAGGACTCTGGGTGAGATGAGGGCCACCTTGTGCCGCAGGAAGTTCGCGCAGCCAGTGGAACTGCCAGGGAAAAGCTCCCTGGCCAGTCTCTCCAGGCGGGCTCCATGCTCAGGGGGCACCGCATACCACGTTTTGGGCTCCCCGAAGTGCAGGTAGTTGATGCTGTACAGGTCCATGTCCTCCGTGTGCCAAGTGAAGGTGGTCTGCCACAGGCCAAAGTACAGGTAGGGGGTATTGACGCCTTTGATGACAACTCCACACTCCTGCTCCAGCAGATCCTGGATCGTCCCCAGGTGTCTGAGGTTCCAATGCTCAGTGTTTTCACCAAATAAGGAGCCACATACTCCAGCCCCATAAATGGGAGAATTGTACATGCGGCTCTTCCAATAGGTCCGCTCCAAATCGTCAACATCCCGGTGTGTGGGAGTGCGGTATCTGTCAGTGTTGGCCAAGTGGCGATACTCCTCCACGGTCATGGATTTCTTCTTTTTATGGTATTGCAAAAAGACACCTGTTTGCCCAGTAGTTACCTGCTGCACAGGACTGGCTATGAGGATGTCATCCACATCGTCATAGTTCTCTCTGGCTGTCCACTGTTTGGGTGGGATTATCTTAGCCAGGCCTGCACGAAGGGCACCTTTGGATTCCATGTAAGCAATGTATTTGTTGAAATCCTTAAATTCTTCCATGGTAGGCCGGAAAGTCATGATTTTAAGGCTTGAGTTCTGGCTTCGATAGTTCTGGGAATTCATGGCTGCAAAATAAAGTCAGAAAACCCGGTTCTTATGGATGTTCTGTGTATTTGGGATGCTGTGCTTTTGTTTCTTTTTCTGTCTGAAAATCTCTTGCAGTGTATTGATGGCTCTGTGAGAGCAAATGCACTCTCCCCAGGCATGCTGATTGACCAAGGGAATTCTACTATGATGGACAACTATTGTTTCCCTCAAAGAGACAGGATTTGTGCACATGGAGTGGGTTTTCCCAGATTGCTCCTGACTCATTATGCTGCTCTGGAAGTTTATTCAGTTGGAAGGGTGTCTCTATCTGTTGATACTTAGCTTCTGTTGCAATCCTGGGAAATTTCTAATTCCACTAACAAGGAGTGTCTCAAGGGATTTTTAAAAAGTAAATCTAAAGACAGTAATTCAGTAACATTCAACAGAAGTCAGGGGTGTCAAACTCAATTAAAATGCTTGCCATGTGGTGCAACAGGCAAGATTAAGTGGGCCACATCACATTTACAAATTTTGTTGAATTTTTATTTTGAAGTGAGGATTCAGAAATATGGATAGGATAATTAAAACCCTATATAATTGTTTTTATTTAAACATTTGTTTTATTTATAAAACTAAAATTATGCTTTTAACCGGAAATTTGCCAGCACTTTCCTTCTACTAGCTTTCCCTTGCCTCTTATGGTGTGACCGGAAAATATAACAAAGTAATAAAAAACACAAAATGTTGGACAGCTGACAAATGTGATGCACAATCGTAATGGCTTCCCTTTAAAAATGTTAACTAGCATTGCCGCTAGGTATGACTCCTAACAGCATATCCTCGAATCCTGTTTTTAACCTTTTCACTCTTAGGATCTGTTTTTATTATGCAATGAGAGTGGCAGACATCGCTTTAAAACGTTACCGGAAATGATCGTGTCTAGAAACGTCCACAGGCCTCCAGAAAAGGCTTTGGGCCACCTGTATAGTGGTCTTCTGTAGTTAAAGGGTTAAAGAGGGAATTGTGTGTACAGTATTGCCTCCATCTCCCCTAAGGGCTATTTTCTTTATAACAATTTTTTTCTATTTTCATTTTATTTCAGAGAATTTGGGGCCACAAAAAATTACCTGAGCAGTCGCAGGCAGCCGGAAGGCCACCAGTTTGACACCCCTGACATAAGTGAATGTTATGAGAAGTGCTAGTAAAAAATCAGGTGAATAAATATAGCCTGAAGATGCTAATATCAAAAATCACACTTCATGTAAAATATGAACCAAGACAACTAACCAGACAAACTCACTGACATCAGTTTCACCCTGTAACACATGGAGGAGGTGTGCTTCTGTTTTCCTCAGGCTGTAACTCTTGACAAGTGTTAAAAGCCTTGTCTTTCTCCATGGAGCGACTGGTCCTTGGAACTGCTGGGTTGGCAGCCCAATGGGGCTCCAAGAGGGCTCCAATACAGGACAGAAAAAGTGAACATTTCAGTGAACTTCATAGGAAAAATAAAATTTATGTAAAATGACTTCAACAGTCAACTTAAAACTGGATGAATTATCTTTAAAAATTAAGCAACAGAAATATAATTCATCAAGCACTTTCAGAGAAACATGCAATAGCTATCCTGATTAACACTAAAAGCTGAACCTTGGAAAAACAAGTAGAAATACAGAAAACTTTAGCTATGAAAGATATTTGTATAACCTTATGTGTTATACGGAGACCTGAATGTAGTGAAAGTTCTCAAATATTGTGTTACCATTGGGATGATTGCCTCTTAAGTACATAGTATTTAGAAATAATGACCAGCAAATTTGAAACTCAGTATTGACCATAATGGGCAGTCCAATCTAGTCTTGGCTTTCTCATCCTACTCCCGCCCCCACCACCCCACCCATGCCCTGGCTATACACTCAAAAGTAACAAAAAAAATTGGGCAAAACAAAGCAATTTAGAAGTTGTTAAATATGTGTTATATAATAATTTTAGTCTAATTCCTAAGTTATATTATCTTTAGAGACATTTTAGGATTAAAATTAGATATACAATTATCTTTAAAAAAGTGAAAGCATAGCTTAAGGAGCCCTGAGTGGGATGGAGGTCAATGATCCACAGCTTTGTCTCTAACACAGAGCCTGGCAGTTCAAACTCAACTTACGTCAGATCATTGAAAAATACACCCACCTCATTTTACTAAGACAAGAAAGGTAACCCTATCACAGAATAAACACCCCGTAGAATATAGTAGCACTGCACCAGGAGATTAGCTTTAAGGCTGTAACCTTTATGGAGTCTGTGCCATTTCTCTCTAGGCATCCTTTCTTTCTCTCTTTTTTAAAAAACATTTTATTAGGGGCTCATACAATTCTTATCACAATCCATACATATACATACATCAATTGTATAAAGAGCACATCTGTACATTCTTGCCCTAATCATTTTCAAATAGACACCCCTCTCTCCTGTTTCTCCAAGAAACAGTTGATCAGCTTGAACCAATGACTAGTATTTTGCATCTAAGAGCTTAAAATCATTGCCTCTCCTGATTCCATGTGCATGAGAAGCATCAAATTGAAACAGAAAACAAAACATGTCTATGTCACAAATAATCTGCATCATTGGATGCATTTATCCTCAGTAGGTGAACATTAGAGAGAGTCAAATTAAAATCAAATTATGACTCGCAATCAGAAACAAAGTGTATTTCATTGAACTCAAACAGAAAGCTTTTCTTAAAGAAAACAAACAAAAAATCTGAATTCTGATACGAATTTATATTGTTTCAATATTTTATGATTTGAAGGAAAAAATATCAAGGAACTGGCATTGACCTTTACTAGATTAACATTTCAGTCCTTGGAAAATTGCAGGCTTGTTGAATAAAAGGTTCAGCGAAAATATAGGAAGATGTTCGTTGAGATGAAATGACATGGTAACTGCAGCAATCAGCTCCAGCATAACAATTGTAAGGATGGCCATGTTTTGGGCAGAATTGATTCCATCTTGACATAGGCTAACTATGAGTAAGACTTGAGGGTAAGTATGAATCAGGACCAATTCCATAGCCCAGAACAATAACAGCCTAAAACATCCAGTCAAAGACATGTATTTTAGGATCCATAAATAAAATGTAATTTATGAATTATGCATCTAAAAGAAATATTCTCACCACAGGAATGAAAATCTCCCAGGACAATTTTCATTGGATTAGACCCACCCAGATTCCAATGTGAAAATCCTATCAGTCTTTTATTAGGCCTGTGTTATCTCCACCCACCTTGTCATTGATCCACTCTTATGCCACACCTAGTAATCATCTGAGAAACATCAGCAAAAACAAACTAAATGCAATGTCTTTTTCCTAAAGCCTTAGAGAATTTCACTAGAAAATGGAACAAAACATATTTAATTGCAAACCCAAAAATCTTAAAAGGAAGAATTTAATTAGAAAAAAGTTCTTTAAAATCTCCAAAATACGTATGTCATTTTTTGTTGAATAAATATGAAAATCATAGTTCACTTCTTTAAATTTGAAACCCCTAATAACGCAAACAGTTAGAATGTTTAGAAGCTAACTTAGAAGATGATTTATTTTGGTTTGTCTTCAAAAGTACTTTCAGAGAGGCCTGGTGACATATTTTGAAAAAAAAAAAAAAAAAAAAAAACTTTGAAGACACTATGAGGCACGGTTCTCCTTTTACAAACATGTGACACCGTAAGTTAAAAACAACCGGATATCAAATTATCTAAAAACTCTTGACACTGCGAATATGAAGACAACTATCACAAGCTTTAAAAGATGTCCTCTGAAATTGTCACTGGAACAACCAGGGGCAGTGAGATGAAGGACCAGCCTGCCACGATGACTTTCACGGTCTCCCTATTTCCAGACAACAGCTGCCGTGAACAAGGGTGGGAAAATTCTATGGACAGCCACTCCAGAGAGGGAATGAGTGAAATGTTGCAACATAACTCTGGATGGCAAGCTCCAAGATGCTGAGTGGGTCCCTGTGCTCATTCTGACCAATCTACTCCTAAAGGAATCCTGACCTGTGAAGGTTAAACTGCATCTGCTCAGACCTCAGGGAAAGCCAAGTGGGTGAGCCCAGACCTCTGCAATCTAGGCTCCAGGACCCTTAGTCACTGAAAGACATTGAGTCAATGCTGACTCATAGAGACCCTATAGGACAGGGTAGAACTTCTCTTGTGAGTTTCTGAGTCTGTACCTTTTACCAGAGTATAAAGCCAAGTTTTTCTCCCACCCCTCCAACCTGTCAGAAATAGTTAGGAAAAAGTTCTAGTCACACTACTTACCTTTTCAGTGTACAGTGGTAGAGGCTGGCAAGTCTCAGATATCACTCTGGAGCCTTCTCTTGATTCAAGTAGGTTGAGGGCCTGATGAATTCCAGATGGGCAGGTTAGATGGTAGGCTGATTCCTCACAGGCTGTGCAAACGATGAATCCAAGCTATGTAGGAAATATGGCAAGATGCTGTCTCACGTCTGGAGATCCACATCTGGTGAGTTTCTGGACCTGGCCAAAAGCTGCACAGCTTTCAGAGAGAATCCACTTATATTTATACTGGGGGAACCACACCCACCAGGATACCACCTCCCACTCCTGGCTGCTGACAGAAAATCTCTTCATGGAAGTGATGGCATTATGTCAAACATTGTTATGTAGGCTGACATCATGGCCGAGCCAAGTCGACACAGAAACTCAGTCCTTACACATGACCCACTGTGCCATTAACCCAAGTGATTTCAATAACATAAAAACTGTAAAAGGGAACGAGGGAGGAGCAATAACCTTCCAGAAATAGCTTTATGAAACTGAATCTCATGTACACCCTATGGCTTTGACATTTTGAATATTTATCAAGCTGGCTCCTGCACTTAGTTCCAATTCACTGTCATTATGTCGAGTGCTACTCAGAGCCGCTTTCTAGAAAATAGGAGAAGTGCCCCTTTGGGTTTCTTTCTTTCTTTCTTTTTAACATTTTAGGAGGGACTCATACAACACTTATCACAATCCACACATACATCAATTGTGCAAAGCGCATCTGCACATTCTTTGCCCTCATCATCTTCAAAGCATCTGCTCTCCACTTAAGCCTTTTATATCAGATCTTCTTTTTTCCCCCTCCCTCTCCACTCCTCCCTCCTTCATGAGCCCTGGATAATTTATAAATTATTATTTTGTCATATCTTGCCCTGTTCGGCATCTCCCTTCACCCCCTTTTCTGTTGTCCGTCCCCCAGGGAGGAGGCCACACGTAGATCCTGGTAATCGGTTCCCTCTTTCCAAACCACTCACCCTCTACCCTCCCAGTATCTCCCTTCACACCCCTGGTCCTGAAGGGATCATCCTCCCTGGATTCCCTGTGCCTCCAGGTCCTATCTACACCAGTGTACATCCTCTGCTCTATCCAGTCTTGCAAGGCAGGGTTCGGATCATGATAGTTGAGGGGGGAAGGAAGCATTCAGGAACTGGAGGAATGCTGTATTCTTCATCAGTGCTACATGGCACCCTAACTGACTCATCTCCTCCCCTAGACCCCTCTGCAAGGGCATATCCAGTGGCCAACAAATGGGATTTGGGTCTCTACTCTGTACTTGCCCCTTCATTCACAATGGTAAGATTTTTTTTTCGTCAGATGATGCCATATACCTGATCCCTTCGACACCTCATGATCGCACAGGCTGGCATGCTTCTTCCATGTGGGCTTTGTTGCTTCTTAGCTAGCCCCTTTCGGTTTCGCAAACACTGAGACTCACTGCCATCCAGGAGAGAGTAAAACGGCCCTACAGGAGAGAGTAAAACGGCCCTGTCCTTTTCTGAGTCTGTAATTTTTGCAAGTGTAGAAAGCCCTGTCTTTTGCCCCCGGAACAATTGGCTGTTTGAAAGTGCAGACCTTGGGGATCACAGGCCAACTCTTAACCACTACACCACCTGAGATAACATTGTGTTTATGATACTGTAACTCATTTCAAGAATAGATGGCCTCGTATCTCTCCCCAGTGATGGGTTGGTAAATTCAAACCACTGATCTTATGGTTAGTAGTCAAGACCTAATCAACTATGTTTCCAGAGCTTCATTTCTCTATAGTACAGGAACAGTCATTCATCCCACTGAATGTGTTTAGAGGATTGCCATCTAGAGAAAAGTCCAGCACCTTTTTGTAATTCTTAAATGTGTTTAAGGAAGCATCATTAATTGTGGGTTTTACCATCCAACACTCATTTTTTTACAGATTAGGTGCATAGAATTCAAATTAAGGGCATCAGCCATAGGATAAAGCCGTCATCTCCGTTAACTCTGAGGCAAGGTCCTTGTCTGCTGACAACATCTGTGGGCCTGACCTGCCTTAGACAGCAATCTGTATGTTGGCATCAGCGTTACTTTGGGTTTAAGATGTTCACTGGGTAGGGTCTTCTGGTGCACAGAAGAACTCTGATACAGCTCTCCTTTCTTGCTGTAGTCATGTCCTGCCTTCTCAATTCTCTATAATGCTTTCAGAGAGGAAAGGTTGTGGAGTCACACCTCAGGAAAATCCCCTTACCTTTCTTTATCTCAGAAAGATTATGAAGAAATAAAGGATTTACTGCCACACTCTGAATCCTTGTACCATGGAATTCTTTCTTACATGATTCCATTATACCTGATCCATTCTGCAGTGCCACATTTTATCATAAAAACCAAATAAACCAAATCCAGTGCCATTGTGTCCATTGCCCCTCATAGCCGACCTATGGACAAATTAGAACTGCTCCCTAGTTTCCAAATGCTACCAATCACAGGCTCCCAAAATAATTGGTCCTATTGCATACCCTCTTCTCAGGAAAAAAGAAAATCACCCACCACCTAGCTGCCAATTGAAAACGTTTGTATTATAGCACATAATTCAGAATAAAATGAAAATAACTCTCACTTCCGTTGAGTATGAGCAGATTAATAGCGACTATGTAGTAAAGGGCAGAATTTACCCTGTGGTTTCTCAGACTGTAGCTATAGGAGTAGAAAGCCACATCTTTCTCCCATAGAATAAAGTACAGTTATCTGCTTTCTACCACAGGACCATTCCATTTCCCTCAAGGAGCAGTATCAGTTACTTTGGTAAACACTGTAATAAGTCTTTATGGGAGCAGAATTCTCATCTTTCTCAATTGGAGACCTGGTGCATATGAAGCCTCCAACTCTTGATTAATAGACCAAGACCGCCTACTACTCGACCAGAGATCCAAATCTGACACTACTAAATAACTGCCACACTACTGAGAATTATGATCCCAAGAAGTCAAGTCAATACAGGCAATGAGCCACTGCACACAGCGAAAATATTAAGACATGTCCTGAAGGCCCTGAACAGATAATGAGGTGTGAAAGAGATAGTGAAGAGTACACGCAAATCTGTTTGCTCTGTTTATACTAAGTAGAGCAAGTAAACACATATATTTCAGAATCCAATAGAATACACTCAATTCTCCCCCCCCAAAGACACCAGAATATGTTACATAAGCTCATTATATAAGAAAGTAATTCAACTTATGTAAGACTTTCACAAACAGAAATTTATTCTCTCCCAGTTTGTGTCGATAGAAAGATAAATGTAGGTGACTGGTTATAAGGGATGGCTTTAACTACAGTTGACCCTGAGGCAAGGTCCTTGTCTCTATTAAGATTTAGGGTCCTGGCATTCCACCTCCTGGTCCCTAGGAATGTGTCAAGTCCAGGGTGTTTGCAGAGAGTCTGAGACTTCTCAGATGAACCATCTGACCAAAATAGGGAGCAAAGCAGTTCAGATTGAGGAGATTCCAGCTGTAACCCACCACCTATTTTTGGATATAATCTGGCTGCACCATTTTGAGGATATCCACATCAATGGGAAGTCACAGCACAATAAATTCCAGCTTCCTACAACGCAGGAATTGTGTGCATCACTACAAACTGTGGGTATCCTTGAGAAGAATGGGCATTCCAGAACACTACACTGTGCTTATCTACAACCTTTACATGGATTAAGAAGCAGATGTGGGAATAGAACAACTCAATATTGCATGGTTTTAAATCAAGAAAAGTGTGCCAAAAGGACAAACATATCAGTTTTGAAAGGAGTGTGACCATCATTCTTCTTAAAGGTGTGGATGGTGACACTTCCTCTTACATACTTTCAATCTATTTTAAGAAAAGACCTGTCCTTGGAGAAGGACCCTGAAAAGAGCAAGGCCCTTGACATGAGATATTGACACAGTGGCTCCAACATGGAACACTCACTCGTCTATGCCAGGAAATGTGCAGGACAGTTCATTGGCCAACTGACTGGAAGAGATCCATTCTTGTACCCGCTCCAAAGAAACGTGGCCAGACAGAATGCTCACCTTGTAAAACGATAACATTGATGTCACATTGAAGTAAAATTTTGCTGTAAATTATGCAATGACTGCAGCAGGACATTGACAGAGAGCTGCTGGAGCTTTATGCTGCATTTAGAAGAGGATATAGAACAAGGGCTCACCACTACTGAGGTGAGATGGATCTTGGCTGAAAGCAGAGGACCCCAGACTGTAAAGACATTTGACTGTGTTGATTTTAATTTACTATGGGTAGCTTTGAGAAGAATGGGAATTCCAGAACACTTCATGGTGCTCCTGTAGACCCTGTACATAGATCAAGAAGCTCTTTTGGAAACAGAACAAGGGTAATACTGCATGTTTTAAAATCAGGAATGTTATGTGACCTCTCCCTGTAGTTATTTATCTATATTCTGAAAAAATAATCAGAGAAGCTAGATGGGGTTTTTTGCCCTCAACACTAATTTTTATTAAAAATGTTATTGGGGGCTCTTAAATTCCTTATAACAATCCATACATCAATTTTAGCAAGAATATTTTTACATATGTTGCACCATTATTTTCTAAACATTTACCTTCTGCTGAGGCTTGTGAGGCAGACTAGCAAAAGAAACTCCATTTTTGTAAGTTGCTAAGAAATTTGCCTGTTCCTCCCTCCCTTCTCAGAAAATTGACCGAGTTGACCCACCCATTTTCCCTCTCTTTATGGGAAAGTGTCTGCTGGTGGTTAACTTTAGAATGCACTCCCATGTTCCCAGGTTCTGGACAAATCAATTAGTTTTGATTAATCTTCATTATAGCCTTAGTTCTAATTCCATATTGTTCCCTTGGATGTTATAATCTGAATGGTGTAGTTTGTTTTATTATGGTAACTAGGATGTTGTAATCAAGTTTAGTAATTTTTTAAATTAATAAATCTTTTTATTGGGGCTCATATAACTCTTATCACAATCCATACATACATCAAATGAGCAAAGCACCCTTATACATTCATTGCCCTCGTCATTCTCAAAATTCTCCTTCCACTTGGGTTCCTGGAATCAGCTCCGTTTCCTTTTTTTTCCCCCTCTCTCTCCTTCTCCCTCTCCCTCCCCGCTCCCCCCTTCCCCCAGCTCCCTTTATATTTTATAAATAATTATTTTATCTTATCTTACACTGCCCGGCATCTCCCCTCACCCACCTTCCCATTGCCCATCTCCCAGAGAGGGAAGTTACACATAGATCTCCAAGATCGGTTCTCCCTTTCTACAACCACTTCCCTCCCAGTGTTGCCACTACCACCGCTGGTGTTGAGGGGTTCATCCGTCCTATATTCCCTCTATTTCCAGATCTCTACTGCACCGCTGTACATCATCTGGTATAACTAGGTCTGCAAGGTAGAATTGGGGTCATGGTAATTGGGAGGGGAGGAAGCATTCAAGAACTAGAGGAAGGTTTGAGTTTCATTGTTGCTACACTGAACCCTGAGTAACTAATCTCCTCCCCACTACCCATCTGCAAGGGATGTTCAGCTGTCTACAGATGGGCATTGGGTCCCCATCACGCACTCCCCCTCATTCACGGTGAAGTGATTCCCCCCACCCCCCGCCTTTGTTGTTTGAGACCTGGTCTCCTCTGCCCTTCACGATCACCCATGTTGGTGTGCTGCTTCCATGTGGGCTTTGTTGCTTCTGGGGTAGATAGCCGCTTGTTTGCTTTCAAGCCTTTAAGTCCCCAGATGCTATATCTCTCAGTAGCCGGGCACCATCAGCCTTCTTCACCACACTTACTTATGCACATTTCGTATTCAGTGTTTATGTGAGGAAGGTGATCACACAATGATTGTTTTTGTTCCTTGGTGTCTGCTACCTGGTCCAATCAATACCTTGTATTCGCTTAGGCCATGTGCTTTTTCTCTGTGGGCTTTGTTGCTTCTGAGCTAGATGGCTGCTTGTTTGCCTTCAAGCCTTTAAAACCCCAGACTCTATATCTTTTTGATAGCCGGGCACCATCAGCTTTCTTCACCACGTTTTCTTACACACATGTCTGTTTTCAGTGATCATGTCGGGAAGGTGGGTATCATGCAATGACCATTTAGCTGGGCGAGGTGCTATTGCATTGAGGGAGTGTGCGCGAGGAGACCCAATGTCCATCTGCTACCCTACTCCTGAACCTATAAATATATGCACATGTCTATTTCCCCTGTAATCATAAATATATTTACATATGTACATGTCTGTATTTAGGCTTCTCTGGATGCACTTTGCCTCCTATTCCTTTCCTCTATTTCCTTAGGTTTCTGCCTGTCCCACTACCATGTTCAGCCTTCATTCTGGTTTCAGTAATTCCTCTCAGTTACCTTGCCCTTGGTCACTACTTACCAGTCCTCCCATCCCCTCCCTCCTCTGGTTTTGAACCACTCCCTTGTCCCTGTGTTGGCCAACACCTCCTCCCCTCCCCTACCTCCCACGCTCTCATGTCCTTCCAGGACCGTTGGGCCTGTTATATTCTCCTCTCATTGTTTGTCCAGCCTTTCTTCTCTAGGTGCACTGCTGATATAGTAATATGTGCATACAAATGCAGATGACTTTTACAGCGCCCAAGTTGCACATATGAACATGGCTTCGACAGCAGCAACACCAACACGCTGATAAGCAGAAAAGCCACTAACATACAAAATTTACAAGGTAAAACAAAAGGCAAAACAAAAAGATAGCGAAAAAAGAAAAAAAATGCTAGTAGTTCAAGGTCTGTTTGCTGGCCTTTAGGAGTGTTTTCCAGATAAAACTTGTGTGGTGCCACGTTCTGGCCCCAAAGCCCATCCTTTATACTCCCTCGGGATCTCTTTGTTCTGCTTCCCCCGCTACTCCATTGCACGCCCCCAGTGTTTTCCTCAGTGTGGTGGGTTCAGCTTAGTCGCACATCCCCCACTGTGTCTCAAGTGCTGTCTCATGTAGGGCCATGTGTTGGTGCAGGATTTCGCATCTTGCAGTGTGGCCAGCTGTATGGTCCTCTCTGTACGATGGGCCCTTCGAGCTGGGCTATCAATCTGTGGGCTTGGTGGGCCCAGGTGTACTCCACTATATCCTTTCTCCTTCCTTTGTTTCAGCTTCATTCTGGATGTGTTGTGGTGCGTCAGTTCCTTTCCCACACCAGATCATCTATTTTCATTTTCTGTGGTACTCCCTTCGAATGTGGGGGTCGGGCCAATTCTGGAATGGGCCAGCGTATGGTCCAGCCTCTTGATGTAGTCCTCCATATTTTACATTGCCCTCCTTGTTTGGTGTGTCATGGTGGGGTCCGCATGCATGTTCCAGTTCTGTGGGGACACAACCAATACTCTCCCCGGGTGGGTTAGTGCCCTGTTCCTCCCCATACCATCCACTCAGATTCTCCCCATCCTGGTTTTCCCTCCCCCTGCCCCACTTCTCCTTCTTTATGCTAGACTCTCATGTACCTCCCTAAGTGTGGCCTGCCCTCCCTCCAACTATCTATGCTTCCCCCCATTTATTGTGAGATGGATGTTTATTCTTCTATTTCTGTCATGCTGATTGCACTTACCTCAGGGGACTCATGTTGTACCTGTTCCTTTGAGTCTGGCCTTACCTCGCTTAACATAATGCCTTCCAGCTCTTCCCATGAAATAACGTGTTTCATGTGCTCATCCATGCTTTTCAGTGCTACATAGTACTCCATTGTGAGTATGTGCCAAAGTTTATTAATCCACTCGTCTATTGATGGAAACTTGGGCTGTTTCCAAGTCTTTGCGATTGTGAATTGTGCCACAATAAGCATTGCAGCGCATATGACTGGTCGTATTTTATTTGCTGCTTCCACCGGGTATACGTCCAGTAGAGGGATTGCTGGGTCATAAGGTAGATCAATTTCCATTTTCTTTAAGTATTGCCAGATTGCTTTCCACAGTGGCTGTACAAATCTACATGACCACCAGCAGTGGAGGAGGGTTCCTATTTCACCACAGCCCCTCTAACAGTTGTTGTTCTCTGATTTGCTGATCTGGGCTAGCCTCAGGGGTGTTAGGTGGTATCTCACGGTTGTTTTGATTTGCATTTCTCTTATGGCTAGGGACTTCGAGCACTTTCTCATATGCTTATTGGCCATATGAGTCTCCTCTAGTGAAAGTTCTTTTCAGTTCTTTTGCCCACTTCCTTAGGGGGTTAACCGTTTTCCTCTTTTTGCAGGTCACGATGGTGTTGTAGATTTTGGTAATGAGCCCTTTGTCTGATGTGTCATTACTAAAAATCTTCTCCCAGTCTGTGGGTTGTCTTGTCACCCTCTTGGTGAAGTCTTTCGAGGTGCACAGGTGCTTTATTCGAATTAGATCCCATTTGTCGATTTCCAGTTCACTTGTGTGTGTACCCTTCCCTGTTGCAGTAAGCCAAGAGCTCCCCGGGCCAGTTCTCTGAGATTAGTCCTGATTCCCTCCTTAATGGTCCTGATGGTTTGGGATTTAACTTCTAGGTCTGTGATCCACCTTGAGTGTATTCTTGTGCATGGGGTGAGGTAAACATCTTGTTTCATCTTTCTACATGTGGATATCCATTGTTTCCACACCACTTATTAAAGAGGGCATCCGCTTCCCACTTGATGTTTTTGGGACCCTTGTCGAAGATCAGTTGTCTATATGCTGATGATTTTACTCCTGGGCTTTCTATTCTTTTCCACTGGTCTGAGTGTCTATCGTTGTGCCAGTACAACGCTGTTTTGACCACTGTAGCTGTGTAATAGGCATTAAAATCAGGTAGGGCGAGTCCTCCAATTGTGTCCTTCTTCTTGAGGAGCTCTCTGCTAATTCTGGGGTTCTTCCCTCTCCATATGAAGTTGGTGGACAGTTTTTCTGATTCTTTGAAGAAGGTTTATGGTATTTGAATTGGTATAGCATTGAATTTGTAAAGTGCTTTAGGAAGAACTGTCATCTTTACTATGTTAAGCCTACCTATCCATGAGCAGGGGAGGGTCATCCATTTGTGGAGGTTGCTTTTGGTTTCCTGTAATAGGGTTATATAATTATGCTTATATAGTTCCTTAGTATTTTTTGTTAAATATTTTCCTAGGTATTTCAGTTTGTTCTTAGCTACTGTGAAGGGCACTTCCCTCTTAATTGCCTCTTCCATGGCCCTGTCCGATGTGTATAGAAAACCTACCGATTTCTGTTTATTGATCTTGTATCCTGCTACTCTTCCGTATTCCTCTATCGCTGTAAGTACCCCAGCTGTGGATCTTTTGGGGTCTTCAATGTATAGGATCATGTCCTCTGCAAATAGCGATAGTTGCACCTCCTCCTCTCCCAATTGGATCCCTTTGATGTCCTTCCGCTGTCTTATGTTGTTAGCCAGAACCTCCAAAATGACAATGAATAGAAGTGGGGACAGGAGCATCCTTGTCTTGTACCCTTTTTCAGTGGGAATGTTCTTGTCTTTTCTCCATTGACTATGATCTTGGCCGTTGGTCTTTCATAAATAGCTTGTATGAGCTTGAGGAACTTACCTTCCAATCCTATCTTCCTGAGTGTCTTGATTAGGAATGGGTGTTGGATGTTGTCAAATGCCGTTTCTGCATCTATGGATATTATCATACGGTTTTTATCCTTTTTCTTCTTGATGTGGTGTATGATGTTGATGGGTTTTCGGATGTTAAACCATCCCTGCATCCCTGGGATGAATCCACCTGGTCGTGGTGGATGATATATTTTATATACCGCTGTATTCTATTGGCCAGTATTTTGTTAAGGATTTTTGCATCTATGTCCATTAGAGATATTGGTGTATATTCTCTATACCTGTGGGGTCTTTGCCCTGTTTGGGTATCAAAGTAATGCTGGCTTCATAAAATGAGTTTGGGAGCTTGCCGTTCTCTTCTATGTTATGGAATACTTTGTGGAGGATCGGTATGAGCTCTTCCCTGAACGCTTGGTAAAATTCTGTTGTGTAGCCATCTGATCCTGGGTCCGTTTTCCTTGGTAGGTTTTTTATGACCGTCTCTATTTCTTCCTTCGCTATGAGTTTGTTGAGGTTCTTGATCGCTGTCTGAGATAATCAAGGGAGAGATTGTTTTTTCTAAATATTTATCCATGTCTTCCAGGTTTCTGAATTCATTAGAATACAAACCTTCATAGTACTTTGTGATTATACTTTTTATCTCATTGGGGTCTGTTGTTATTGCCCCCATTTCATCCCTCATCCTGCCTATTGATGTTTGCTCCTTTCTATCCTTGGTAAGCTTTCCCAGAGGCCTGTCAATTTTGTTGATTCTTTCATAGAACCAGTCTTCTAGTTGCGTTAATCTTTTGCATTGTTCTTTTGTCTTCCCACTGGTTTAACTCCGCCCTGATTTTTATTATTTATTTTCTCTTGCTATTGGAGGGGTTGTTCTGTTGACTCTGTTCTAGTTGTTGGAGGTTTTGTGTTAACGTATCTGTCATACGCCTTTCTTCTTTTTTCATATATGCATTTAATGATATCAAGTTACATCTAATAACTGCCTTTGCAGTGTCCCATAAGTTTTGATACGTTGTATGCTCATTCTTGTTAGTTTCTAGAAACTTCCTAATATCCTCTCTGATCTGGGCCTGTACCAACTCATGTCGCAGGAGATCCTTGTTTATTCTCTAATTGGTTGCCCTTGCTTTTCTGGATGCCCTCTTATTAATCACCAGCTTTATGGCATGGTGGTCTGAGAAAGATGTTTGGATAATATCAATGTGTTTGAATTTACTCAGGCTGGACTTGTGTCCCAGCA
The DNA here is from genome assembly GCF_050624435.1 of Tenrec ecaudatus. NCBI lineage: Eukaryota > Metazoa > Chordata > Mammalia > Afrosoricida > Tenrecidae > Tenrec > Tenrec ecaudatus. Next base: position 71,977,635 of record NC_134544.1, on the reverse strand, counting down.
TGTGGTCTATTCTTGAAAAAGAACCATGTGGATTGGAGAAGAATGTGAAACCTTTTGCTTTTGGATGAAAAGCTCTATAGATATCTATCAGGCCCTGATGCCTAAGTACATTGTTTAGCGCTCTGGTCTCTTTGCTGAGCTTCTTTCCCAGTGACCTGTCTTTCTGTGATAGTGGAGTGTTAAAGTCCCCCACTAGTATTGTTGATTCCGTGATTTCTTCTGTCATCTTTTTAATTGTTTGACGAAATTTGCCACACCATTATTAGGTGCGTCAATATTCAATATGCAACGTGCTTCCTGGTTTACTGAGCCTTTGAGCATTATGTAGTGTCCCTCTTTGTCTTTTTTTATGGTTTGGATCTTGACGTCCATTTTGTCAGAGATTAAGATAGCCACTCCTGCCTTCTTGGAGTTACCATTCGATTGGTAAACTTTCTGCCAGCCCTTTATTCTTAGCATATTCTTTTCTGCTCGCTTAAGATGTGTCTCTTGCAGGCAGCAGATTGATGGGTTATGTTTTCTAAGCCAGTCCTCCAGCCTCTTTCTTTTAATGTACGAATTGAGTCCATTGGTATTCAGAGTAATTATTACTATCTCTGGATTCATAGTTGCGATACTCTGTTTTATGTTTTGGGTCTTTACGTATCTCCCTTCATATCATTGTGCTGTGTTTGAGTGGAGCGTTTCTATCATGTCCTCTTTTCCATCTGAGACCCTGTTGTCCTGGTACTTGTTGCTGGCATGTTGTTGGCTTCTAGATGGAGATGGGCTATATGGTGGTCTCCTGATTGTTCTAGGTGGAACTTGATCCTCTGGCCATAGGAATTCAACCAGTATGTTCCGCAGGGTCGGATGACTTGCAGCATATATTTTGAGTTCTTCCTTGTCCTGGAAGACCCTTATCTTACCCTCTATCTTAATGGATAACTTGGCAGTGTACAGGATTCTGGGGGAGGCATTTTTATCTTTCAGCTTTTGGAAGATGTTGCTCCATTCTCTCCTCCTCTTCTTGGTATCTGCTGATAAGTCTGAGCATATTCTTATCTGTTCTCCTTTGTACGTGACTGTCTTCCTTTCTCTTGCTGCTCATAAAATTTTCTCTTTTCCCTCTAAGGTGGATATTTTACTATTATATGACTTGGCGTGTTCTTCTTGGGATTTAGCTTAGCCGGCGTCCTTTCTGCTTCCTGTATGAGTGGCTGTATCTCCCTTGTTAGGTTGGGAAAATTTTCTTCCAGAAATTCCTTTGCTATCTTGGCTGTCGACTTGTGTGTTTTGTTGTGTTCCAGTAAACTGATTATTCGAATATTATTCCTCTTCATAGCATCTGTCATTGATCTCAGGCTGTCTTCTGTTTCTTTAATTTTCCTATCTGATTGTTTTTCTCGCTTGCTTCATTCTGTTTGAGTGTCCTCGAGTTCACTGATATGATCCTCTGCCTCCTCAAGCCTAAACGTAGCTTCTGTGACCTTTTGTGTGGCTTCTGATACCTCCTCTGTTAGTTTCTGCAGTTCCCTTTCATGGGTAGAATTCATCCCCTCTATTGTGCATTTCACCCCCTCTATCATTGCATCCTTATTCTGGGTAGCTTCTCTTAGCCCCTTTATTACTGCAAGCAGAGTTCTGAAGATTTCCTTTTGTGGCTGATCTATATCTGTTTCTTCTATTAGCAATGTTAGGTCTGTTACTGTTCTCGTTTCTCTGTTTTTTGTTTTTTTTTGTTGGGAGTGATGTGGTCTGTGATTTTTCCTTGATTCTTTCATGGGCCCCATGCTTCTGGGAGACCGGGGTAACCTTATCTATGTTATTGTTAAGGATTCTTTCAGGCAATTGCCTATGACCTACTCTAAGGGTGGGTCAGGCTGTTGTGTAGGCCGAGTTCTCCGACGGCTTGGTGACCCGCAGTGGTGAGGTGTTTCAGCATCTGGAGTGGGGTCTGGAACCTCAGTGAGTGCCCTCACGCTGCTTTGACCTCATTTGACAGGGTACCCTTAGCAGCTCACTCTTTTTTGGGGGAGGGGGGATAGTAATAAAAAAGGATTTAAAAGGTTAACGATTTAAAAATAGTTTTTAACAAAATATTGGGCAGAGGAAGAAAAAATTGGAGTGAGAGGAAGAAAATAATCTTTAAAAGAGGAGGGACAAGCTCTGATAATAATAGATGTGGAAGGAGAAGGAAAAAGAGAGAAAAGGAGAATCTATAGAAAAGGGACAGAAGAGAAGTACTAGTAATAATGAAAAAAGTAGGAAGGAAGGAGAGAGAGGATACAGCACAGAAAGTAAAAGAAAGGAAAGATAAAAAACAATGCTAGATGGAATATACGTAGATGTGTGTATGTAAAAATTTCCTCTTTTTCCCTCTAAGCTCTGGTGATGCCTAATAGAACGCGCAGGTGCTTGAGTTCGCATTGTCCCAAGACGTGGTGCTGATCTGGGCTCCGGAGCGGGGCTATGTGGTGGTGGTGGGGAGGTGGTGGGAGTGCTCGTCAGCTCAGCAAGCCCTCCCAGGTCCCTGCAGGCCTATAGAGTTGAGCCTGTGGTCAGAGGCTACACAGGTGGGAACCGCTCCCCACTGGCGGTCCTGCACTAGCTGGAAAGTGCTTGGGCAGCTAAGGATACTGAGAGGAGGCACAGGGCACAGTGTTTGCCTCCTGTGGTGGCTGGGGAGTGCTCCAGCAGGCTTAGAAGCTGGCACTGGGGACCCCACTGGGCCCCTATGTGGTGTGAGCCAGCTGGAGCACACAGACAGCTCTGCAGTTAATGCAAAGCCGAGTCCCAGGTTCCCCAGCAGGCAGAATGTTTATTGTTTAATCTGCCCTGGCTGTGAGCTGTGCGGGCCGACTTCTCAGCTGAGCCACATGGACAGCAGCGGCTTGGCGCAAAACTGCAGAGAGAAATGGCGCCCTTCCTCCGCCCAGGCTCAGAGCTCAGAGCCGCGGCCGCTGGCATCCCTGCAGCTCACGGGGGGTGGGGGGGGTGGGGGGTGGGGAGTGTGTGCTATGCCAGTCCACTGGAGTGCAGAGCTCTGTCACTCATGCTCTCTTGGCAGTGGCACCCACTCCAGCACCAGGCGCTGGGAGGGGCCCTCAGCGGGCAGACTCAGTGGCCTGGGCCGCGGTACTCCGTGGAAATGCAGGGTCGTGGGTAGGTGTGGGTTGGGCTATGGCTCGTGCCAGCAGGAAGTGCTCAGCGCAGGATACCGGCTGGGAGTGTAGCGGGGGCTAGGCTTCCGGGGATGGGAGGCCGGGGACACGGAGGGCCAGTGGAGAGATCCGCGGCAGCAGTGTGGGTGGATGATCCCTCGTGGGGGTCGCCAGACAACCCGCAGGTTTGTTACGCGGAGCTTGGATGAATGGAGGGAGGGACGCGGGCCCGAAGGAAGATGGCTGCCATGAAGGAGAGGAAAGCTTCTCTCCTAGTGGGGTCCTGCGAGTGGGCAGCTGGTGTAGGGGATCACGCGACCTGCTGTGCTTGTCCAGGCAGGGCAGGCAAGTGACTCTGGGCTGGGGTCCGGTCTGGGGATGGAGCTTAGGCTAGTGGCCAGTGTGATGGTGGCAGCCTAGCGACCTGAGATGTCCCAAGACTCCTGTTTCACCGAGACCCCTGCTTCGGAGAAATGCATGGGGTGAGGCTGGGGTGCTGTCCCTGGGGGGATATTTCACTCACCAGATTCCTACCATTAAGCTACCTGGACACCAAACTCGGAGGAGCTCTCAGAATATGTGGGTACTCTGGTCGGCCATCTTCTTTTTTCCTGTTTAATCATTTTTTTGAGCTCTTACAAATATCATAACATTTCATAATTCAATCACATGGAGCAGTACTGTACAATTGCTACCACAGTTTCAAAACATTTTCTTCTTGACTTCCTTGATATCAGCTCCCCTTTATCCCCTCCCTTCCCCGTCCTCAATTTCTTTATTTTGGAAAACAGAACCTGGATGAAAGCAGCCTTATCTCTATGCTCCTGATCACAGGGCTTGGAAGACAGTACTAGTGTTAGAAGAAAACCTCCACAAGCTCCAAGGATAAAGCTAGAGCCGAAATGCACAATCTCCAGATAGAGTTTTCTCCACAGCTACCCTATACTAAGATGTTAGTATACAGCTCCTACAGGTGCCTGACTTCTTGCTACTCAGCGAAGAGATGCCTAGCTTTAAAAGCAATCAGCTTCCCTTTATCACTTCGTCTCCCAAATGCCCTCTGGATGGGTCCTATGGGACGGTTGTATAATTGAAGGACAGAAAGAAAAAGGCTTTATATTCTTTCATTTATTTATGGATAGCAATAACCCCCACCCCCAACACACACACACACACACACAAACACAAAAACACACACACACCTACCAACCTAACAACGTAGGGACAACTTTTACCCTGGGGGTTCTTGAAATAATTGGGTGAGCAACTTAAGACCAGTGCTGAGGGCAGGTGAATTGAAGTAACTGTCTCCTGAGTGGAGAGAACAATGACATGTCTGCTCTTGTAGTTAAAACTGCTGGCAGATAGGAATAAGCCATGTGCTTGTATGAGGTATCATTAAGGTAACACTAGAATGAGAGGATATCATGAGGATAATTTTTAATTAGGAAAATGTGACGGGGACTCTTCTTCAACTTAAAAATGTGAATTCCTCTCTCCATCCAAATACTTGGCCTTGCAATCTTCTTTAATTTTGAGAAAAAATAATTAGTCTGTATCCTCTCTTCATGGTCTTCAGTTTCCCACAGCCTAAAACTTATCATGGAGTGTTTTAAAAGAATTCAGGATATTTCAACATTCACATTTGTCCATTCTGTTTGTGTCTGTGCCTTCTGGAGTCTTGCATGACTCGCTTCTATATAAATTCACTGTTAAATGACCTTGCTATCTTATTCCGGTATTGGAGATGAGGCCACTCTACTCGGTTTTGCTGTCTGCTTTATCTTCCTTAATTGCACCCACTATTCCTAAGGGCCCATTTGATTGTGGGGCTGGATCTCATGGTTTACGTTTGCTTAAACAGTTGGTGTACAAATCTAAATATCACTTGTAACTGGTCTTACTTACAGGCATATGCATATTAACCTTCCTCTGACAGAATTATTCTTCAAGGAAGATCTTCCCATGTACTGTGTGATGATGAATACGATGCCAAGCTTCTTTCATTTGTCAATCTCAGCCTTATAAACTACTTGATTATCTAAGTATAAATAGACAATACCACACTAAGTTTTATAATTCATAAACAATTGATTTTTAAACATTCCATTTTATTTGGACAACTTGCAGATTTTTCTTGATAGCACTTCTTATATACCATCTTCACATTTTGATAATATGTGTGCAGCTATTTTTTTCTCATTTTCAGTGTTTTCCTCCATGCACGTCATTAATGTTGACTTTACTTTGAGGATTTAGTACTTCGTCAGTATTATTTCCTTGTCATTAAACCTAAAGGGTTCATGTTCCAGAAGTAAATCACCAGGTCTTCCTCCCCATCCTTATTTCTGGAGATTCCACTGAGACCTCTCTACCATGGGTGATCCTGCTTCTATTTGAAATACTGGGTGGCACTGCTTATGGCATCACAGTAACATGCAAGCCACCGCAGGACAACACTGAGAGACAAGTGGTGTAAGCTAGAATACAGGTTCCCTAAACATGCTGGCTCATCCATACCCGAAGATATTAGACCACCACGTTTGCCCATCAGAGCTCAGGTTTAGAAACTTCCTCACTGTTATCCTTTATCTGAGCAGTGTCAGTGTTGGATTATGAATTTCCTGAGGAAGCAATAAGGCTCAATTCTGTGCATAATGCTGAGTCAGTCTCGCTGTTATTTCCCCGGTGTAAAACACCATTTGGTTTAAAATGACATTTTTGGTGCCATGAACTAAAATTTCAAGTGAGAAAATTTCCCCAATGACATTACCTTGTCAGGCAGGCACTGGAGACTGCTGTAGGAACAAATCTGAGGTGTTTGCTTGGATACAACGTGATCATCAAGGGTTACACACTACCACTCTATGTGTGTGTATATTTCTTTAACATTTTCCCTTTTCAATTTCTTTCCCATTTCTGCCTCCCTGTGGCTATGCTCCACTGAGAGAACAACAGTGGAAAGGGGAGCAGTTAATCTCCCTGGCTGTCTAATTATGTCCATAATTTTGTAACCAAATTTTTCTTTATTTTTGAAGTGAAAAAATTTCATAATCAATGAATATCAGTATTCTAACATGAAGGTTCCCAAAAATGGAGTTGAAAGTAATTTATTTGTGGTCCAATAACATTTCTGCATGCGTTGCGCCACCAGTCCCTGGAGTAGGATCAGGCCCAGAAATTCGCAAATGATGTATTTGTTCACAGGATAGTTCTTTCTGCTTCTAGTAAACTTGTGAAGCATAGTAGCGGATTGTTGCTCTTCAACCGGTTTGTCTCCATAATAATTTTTTCAATGACCTCATCAATCAAAATAATTGTTACGCCAAAGGTTTGTAGTGGTCATCCTCTACTTGCATACCTGGTGCTCCAGTAAATGGGAATCTTGGTGGAGCTGGCTCTTCCACTCCTGAAGACAATAGAGCACCACGTTTGCCCATCACAGAGCTCAGGTGTAGAATCCGCCTCACTGTCATCCTTTCTCTGAGGACTGTCATTGTTGGCTTATGAATTTCCTGAGGAACCACTGTCGCGCTATTCTGTGCATAATGCTGAGTCACTGTTGCTGTTATTTCTCTGGTCTAAAACCCCTGTTGGCTTAAAATGAAACGTTTTTGATGCCATGGACAAAAATTTCCAGTCAGAAGATTTTCCCAATGACATTAAAAGGCAAGCGGATACTGGAGAGTGGTCTATGGATAAATCTGAGGTGCTTTGCTTGGGTACAATATAATCCTCAAAAATTACACAGTAGCACTCTCTGCGTGTATGTCTCTAAAATGTACCCTATTGAATTTCCCGCTCAGTCTCGCCCCCCTGTGGCTATACTCCACTGGGAGAACAACATTGGAAAGGGGAGCAGTTAACCTCCCTGGCTGTACAATATCAGTAATTTTGTACCCAAATACTTAATTATTTGTGAAGTCAAAAAAATTCATAATTAACTAATATCGGTATTCTAACATGACGGCTTCCCAAAACCGAGTGGCAAGTTATTTATTCCTGGTCTAATACTATTTCTGCAGGTGTTGCACCCTCCACTCCCTGAAGTAATGATCAGGCCCAGAAATTTCTAAAGGTTATTTTGTTCACTGGATCCCTCTCACTGCTTCTAGAAATCTTATAAAATCGAGGAGCGGATTGTTGCTCTTTGACCGCGGTTCCTCCACGTAATCATTTTTTTCGATGACCTCATCGGTCAGAAATAATTGTAAGTACGTCAAAGCTTTCTTCTGTTCAACGTCTACATACATAACAGGTGCTCCAGAAAATGGGAATCTTAGTGGAGCTGGCTCATCCATACCTGAAGACAATAGAGTATCTCATTTGCCCATCACAGAGCAGGTGTAGAATCTTCCTAACTGTCATCCTTTCTCTGAGTAGTGTCGTTTTCGGATTGTGAATTTCCTGAGGAACCACTATCCAGCAATTATGTGCATAATGCTGAGTCAAGGTCACTGTACTTCTCTGGTCTAAAACCCCTTTTGGGTTAAAATGACACTCTTTTGAAACCATGGACTATAATTTCCAGTCAGAAGATTTTCTCAATGACTTAAAAGGGCAAGCAAGCACTGGAGAGTGGTCCATGGATAAATCTGTGGTATTTTGCTTGGATACAATATAATCCTGAAAGATTACACTGTACCAATCTTTGTTTGTATGACTATTTAAAACGTGCCCCATTGAATTTCCCACCCAGTCTCGCCCGCCGGTGGCTATCCTCCCCTGGGAGAACAACACTGAAAAGGGGAGCAGTTAACCCCCTGGCTGTCTAATTATGTCTGTACTTTTATACCCAAATTCTTCTTTATTTTTGAATTGAAAAAATTCCATAATCAACAAATATCAGTATTCTAACATGAAGGTTCCCAAAAATTGAGTTGCAAGTAATTTATTCATGGTCCAATGCCATTTCTTTCTTTTTTTTAAAAAAACATTTTATTAGGGGCACATACAACTCTTATCACAATCCATACATATACATACATCAATTGTATAAAGCACATCTGTACATTGTTTGCCCTAATCATTTTCTTTTTTTACATTTTATTAGGGGCTCATACAACTCTTATCACAATCCATACATCATTTGTATAAACACATCCGCACATTCCCTGCCCCAATCATTCTCAAAGCATTTGCTCTCCACTTAAGCCCTTTGCATCAGGTCCTCTTTTTTTTTTTACCCTCCCTCCCCGCTCCCCCCTCCCTCATGTGCCCTTGGTAATTTATACATTGTTATTTTGTCATATCTTGCCCTATCCGGAGTCTCCCTTCCCCCCTTCTTTGCCGTCCATGTTCCAGGGAGGTCACATGTGGATCCTTGTAATCAGTTCCCCCTTTCCAACCCACTCACCCTCCACTCTCCCTACATTGCCTCTGACATCCTTGGTTCTGAAGGTATCATCCACCCTGGATTCCCTGTGCCTCCAGCCCCCATATGCACCAGTGTACAACCTCTGCCCTATCCAGCCCTGCAAGGTAGAATTCGGATCATGGTAGTTGGGGGGAGGAAGCATCCAGGATCTGGGGGAAAGCTGTGTTCTTCATCGGTACTACCTCACACCCTGACTGACCCATCTCTGTTTTGTTCTTTGTCAGTGGTTTGTTTTTGTTGTCTGGTTGTATACTGTTCCTTTGTTTTCCTCTGTCTTGTTTTCATGCATTTTAGTGTCTCCACATGTCTGTCTGAGTAGGACAGGCTGAATGAGCTATCTGGAGGAAAAAAATGGGACCGACAGTTCCGGGGGATTTGGGGTAGGGGGCTAGGGGGGTACGGAAGTGGTGTTAACAAACACAGGGACAAGGGAACAACATGGGACCCAAAATGGTAGAGAGGGGGGAGTGGCAGACCTGATGGGGAATGATCAAGGGTAAGGTTGCATAGCTGTAGCCCAGGTGGTGATGGAGCATGGTAGTAGGGCAGGAGGAAAGTCAAGGGAGATGGAGGAAAGAGCTAGGAGTCAAAGGGCATTTATGGAGGTCTAGACAAAGTATGTAAATGCAAATATATATATGAGGATGGGGGAAATAGATCTATGTGTCTATATTTATAGGTTAAGTATTAAGGTGGTGGAAGGACCTTGGGCCTCTACTCAAACACTCCCTCAATGCATGAATACTTTGTTTTATTAAATTGGAACTCTATGATGCTCACTCTCCCGACACAACTGCTGAAGCCAAAGTGGGTGAACAAGTAAATGTGGTGAAGAAAGCTGATGGTGCCCGGCTATCAAAAGAGATAGTGACCGGGGTCTTAAAGGCTTGAAGATAAACAAGCGGCCATCTAGCTCAGAAGCAACAAAGCCCACATGGAAGTACACACCAGCCGGTGTGATCGAGTGGTTCCGAAGGGATCAGTTATCAGGCATCAAACAACTAAAAATCATATCATTGGCTGCACAGCTCCATGATAGGATCGCTGAAGAAAAAAGGGTGCATAAGCAAATGTGGCGAAGAAAGCTGATGGTGCCCGGCTATCAAAAGAGAAAGTGTCTGGCTTCTTAAAGGCTTGAAGGTGAACAAGCGGCCATCTAGCTCAAAAGCAACAAAGCCCACATAGAAGAAGCACACCAGCCAGTGGGATCATGAGGTGCCAAAGGGGCCAGGTGTAAGGCAACATGCAAAAAAAAGGGATATATATATTTATGTGTATATATGTGTGTGTGTGTGTGTGTGTGTGTATATATATATATATATATATATATATATATATATATATATATATCATATTGAATCAAGGGGGAAGTGCAGAGTGGAGACCCAAGGCCCAAGTGTCGGCCACAGGTCCAATGCCATTTCTGCAGGTGTTGAAGCACCAATTCCTAGAATAGGATCAGACCCAGAAATTTCCAATTGTCATATTTATTCATGGATAGTTCTTTCTGCTTCTTGTAAACTTGTTAAGCAGTGTAGCGGATTTTTGTTCTTCAACCAGTGTGTCTCTGTAATAATTTTTCTTTAAAAAAAATTATTAGGGACTCATACAATTCTTATCACAATCCATACATACATCAATTGTATAAAACACATCCGTACATTCTTTGCCCTCCTCATTTTCAAAGCATTTACTCTCCACTTAAGTCCTTTGCATCAAGCCCTCTTTTTTCCTCTCCCTTCCCGCTCCTCCCTCCCTCATGAGGCCTTGATAATTTATGAATATTATTTTGTCATACCTTTCCCTGTCTGGCGTCTCCCTTCACACCCTTTTCTGTTGTCCGTCCCCCAGGGAGGAGGTCACTTGTAGATCCTTGTAATCAGTTCCCTCTTTCCAACCCACTCATCCTCTACCCTTCCAGTATCGCCCCTCACACCCCTGGTCCTGAATGTATCATCCGCCTTGGATTCCCTGTGCCTCCAGGTCCTATCTGCACCAGTGTACATTCTCTGCTCTAACCAGAGTTGCAAGGCAGAATTCGGGTCATGGTTGTTTGTGGGGAGGAAGCATTTAGGAACTGGAGGAAAGCTGTATTCTTCATTGGTGTTACATCAGACCCTGACTGACTCATCTCTTCCCCTAGACCCCTCTGAGAGGGGATCTCCAGTGTCCAACAAATGGGATTTGGGTCTCCACTCTGCACTCCCCCCTTCATTCGCTATGGTAAGATTGTTTTGTGTGTGGATGATTTCTTATACCTGATCCCTTCGACACCTCGTGATCACACAGGCTGGTGTGCTTCTTCCATGTGGGCTTTGTTGCTTCTGAGCTAGACGGCCGCTTGTTCACCTTCAAGCCTTTAAGACCCCAGACACTATCTCTTTTGTTAGCCGGGCACCATCAGCTTTCTTCACCACATTTGCTTATGAACCGGTCTGTCCTTGGCGATCGTATCATGAAGGTGTGCACCCAATGATATGATTTTTTGTTTTTTGATGCCTGATAACTGATCCATTTGGAACCAAGTGATCACAAAGGCTGGTGTGTTCTTCCCTGTGGGCTTTGTTGCTTCTGAGCTAGATGGCCGCTTGTTTATCTTCAAGGCTTTAAGACCCCAGACACTATCTCTTTTGATAGCCGGGCACCATCAGCTTTCTTCTCCACATTTGCTTTTTTACCTGCTTTGGCTTCAGCAGTTTTGTCGGAGGGTGAGCCTCATAGAATGCCTATTTAATAGAAGAAAGCATTCATGTATTGAGGGAGTGCTTGAGTAGAGGCCCAAGGTCCTTCCGCCACCTTAATACTAAACCTATAAATATAGGCACATAGATCTATATTCCCATCCATATATATATATATATATATATATATATATATATATGCATATGTACATCTTTGTCTAGACCTCTATAAATGACTTTGCCTCCTAGCTCTTTCCTCTCTTTCCCTTGACTTTCCTTCTGTCTCACTATCATACTCCGTCCCCACCTGGGTTTCAGCTATACCTTTTCGTTATCTTACTCTTGATCATTCCCTACCAGGCCTGCCACATCCACCTGATTACCAATTTGGATCCCTTGTTGTTCCCTTGTCCCTGGGTTTGTTGACACCACTTCCTTACCCCCCACCTCCCCCTATCCCATGTCACTCTGGAACTGTCGGTCCCGTTGTTCTTCCTCCAGATAGTTAATCCACTCCATCTTATTTAGGCAGACCTGTGGAGATAATAACATGCACAAAAACAAGACATATCAAAACCAAGAAACAGTATACAACAAAACAACAACAACAAACTACTGACAAAGAACAAAGGAAACACAGCAAGAAAGAAACGCTTGCAGTTATTTCAAAGATCATTTGTTGGCGTTTAGGAGTCTTTTCCTGTCCAGTCTTTTGTGGCACCATGCCCTGCCGCAAAGTCCACTTAAAGCATTCCCTGAGGACCTTACTGCTCCATTCCCTTGATGTTCCACTGCACTCCCCCAGTGCTTTGCCTCGATGTGTCGGATCAGTTTGGCCACAATTCCCACACTGTGTCTCCGATGCTGTCCCCTGCAGGGCCATGGGTCAGTGAGGGATATCATATCTCATAGTGGGACTGGCAATGTGGTTGTTCAGTTCTTTTACATCATTGTTTCTCTACCGCTTTAGTTTTTTTTGTTCTAAAGCAAGTGTCAGAGCTTCTTCTGACATCTGCTTTGGTCTTTTCTTTCTTTTTAATGACCTTTCAAGTTCTGTATGTATGATGTCCTTGATGCCATCTCACAAGTTGTGTGGTCTTCTGTCATTAGTATCCAATGTCTTGAATTCATTCTTGAAATAGTCTTTAATTTAGATAGAATGGATTCAAGACTGTAATTTGGCTTCCCTGGACTTGTTTTGATTTTGTTTAAGTTCAGTGTAAAATTCCATGAATTGATCATTTGGAAGTTCAAACCTAAATTTAGACTATTTCAAGAAAAAGTTTGATGTAGTTGGGCCCTGATTTTATTCACACAGATGATATTGAGCCCTTCCATTGTCTCTTTCCACAGATGTAGTCTACTTGATTCTTGTTTATTCCATCTGGCAGGACCTGCATGCATAGCTGTCATTTATGTTGTTGAAAAAAAAAGTAATTGCAGTGAATAAGTGATTGATCTTTTAAAGTTTTATTATGTGCTCTCTGGCATAATTTCTATCATCAAGGACTTATTTTTAAACCAGACTTGGTGGTGTAGTGGTTATGTGTTGTGGTGCAGTCCACAAGGTTAGCAGTTCAAAACCACTAGTTGTGCCAAACAGCAGCTTTAGGCCTTTCTTTTCTTGTAGAAAGAGTTACAGTCTCAGAAACCCACAAGGAGAGTTCTACCCTATCCTAAGGGTCATTATGAGTTGGCATTGACTAGACAGAAGTGAGTTTTGAGTTATCCTTCATCTCTGTTTGCCACTTTTACATTCCAATAATCAATAATTATCAACACATCTTGATTGCAACTTGGATTAATGTCAGATTTATTAAACCCTTCAGGTAAACTTCCTGGTTTCCTGGAGTCCAAACCACAGTGCTTCCTGAATGCCTGCACAGTAAGTTAAAAGTTACATAGCACTTTTACAAATGGAAGCGCACATAAATTCACCCAATCCCTAGTCTTACCTCACCATCTTTTGTGAGTATGTATAAATTACCTCTCTATTTCCCTGTACTTCTGAAAATCTCTCGATATTTGAAAACCCAGGAATCTTCTTGGATCCTTGCTCAGAGCTTCTCAACAAATTTATTTTCTTTCTTTCTTAAAAAAAAGAAAAGCTATGTCTACAGATTGGATTTCTGTGCACATTACGCGTAGGGACACTTTTGGTTAATTTACAGCTCAGTGAAACCAACTGACAGACAAGTAGTCTAGTGAGGGTGATAGTGTTGTTATTTTTGGTAGGTGCCATTGAATTGGCTCCTACCCATAGTGACCCTATTTAAAATGGACTCAAATGCTGCATGGTCCTGTGCTGTCCTCACAATTGATCCTTAACGCCTGAGTGCATTGAGACAACTACTGTGACAATCCCTCTCCTTGAGGACCTTGCTCTTTTTTGCCATCCTTCCACTTCACTCAACATGATGTCCTTCTCTAGAGCCTGGTCTCTCCTGACAATATGTCCAAAATATGTATGCTGAAGTCATGCTATCCTTGCTTCTAATGAGCACTCTGGCCTTATTTCTAAGACAGGCCCGGTTTTCCCTTTTTTGTCCATAGTACTTTCAGTATTCTTTTGCAGCACCACAGTTAAAGTTCATCTATTCTTCTTAGTCCTTCCTTTTTCAATGTCCAACTTTCACATGTATATGATGCAATGGAGGGTACCATGGCTTGGGTCAGGCACTTAGTCCTTAAAGAAACATCTTTGCTCTTCAATACTCTAATGAGGTTTTGTGCAGCTGATTTAACTACTGTAATACATCATTTTTATCTCTTGCTGCTGCTTCCACGAGCATTTATTGTTGTTCCAAGTAAGACAAAATCCTTGACAATTTCAACCTTTACTCCATTTATCAAGATGTTACCTATTGGTACAGTTGTGAGGATTTTGGCCTTCTTTACACTGAGTTGTAATCCATACTGAAGGCTACTATCCTTGATCTTCATCAGCAAGTACTTCAGTTCCTCCTCACTTTCAGCAAGTAAACTTGTGTCATCTGCTTATACAGGTTCTTAATAAGCCTTCTCCCAATTCTGATGCTGCACTCTTCTTCATATAGTTCAGCTCTCCTGATATTTGCTCGGTATGTAGATTGAACAAGTATGGTGAGAAGAGGCAACCCTGCTGAACAACTTTCCTGATTTTAAACCATGCAAGATCCCCTTGACCTCTTTGCACACTGCCGCTTGATCCACGTACAAGTTCCACATGAGTACAATGAAGTGTTTTAGAATGCCCATTCTTTTCAAGGTTTTCAGCAGCTTATTACAATCCACAGAGTCAAATGCCTTTTTATAGTCAATGAAACACATGTAAGTATCTTTCTGGTATTCTCTGCTTTGAGCCAAGATGACCTGACGTCAGCAATGTGATCAGTGTAGAATAAGAGTGTACTGAAAATTAAGAAGGATGTCCATGCATTACATTGAATAATGTTATGTAAATGAACATGCTCAGTAAGTATAAAATAATATTTAGGGGCAATACAAAGGCTGAACAAATGAATTTATTCTACATTTGACACTGTTCTTTTAAAAACAAATGTCACAGGTTTGCGGTCAGATAGATAAAAATCTAGTGTCAACTGACATGCTTTATTTGATCCAAATATTTGGACCAGGCACATTTATTTGATCTCAACAATAAAATAAAAGATAATCCAGGCCAGTCTTGACTTTCAATTTAAAATCGTTGGAGAGTAGACATGAGCTGTGACAATGCTAGACTGGAGCTGAGCAGTTATGAACGAATCTACATGCCACAGCCCTTGCACTTGTCATGGCCGCCTCTGAGCGCGTGTCACTATTTATGCTACTGGTCTGGCCCCTGTGGGCTTTGTGGTTTACAACCTCTGTCTCAAAGCACTGTGTCTAGTTTGTACCTGGGATGTAAAGGAGTTGGAATAGGCCGTCAAGAAGCAAAGACTAAAGGGATAGATACATTTAAATTTAATGGCCTGTTTTAAGGAACAATTTTTATTGTTATCAGAGAGAAGTAAATGTGGTCACTGGGCTTTGGCTGTGTGCCTTGCTTTTGGCTGGAGCAACCCTGGAAATAGCTCAGGCTGTAAGTGTGCTCACAAAGCCCTGGCTCCTGCTCCTGCTCCCACTGTCAGCTCTGCAGGCCAAGGAGTCCCTTCATATGGCAGGGAGAGAAGGAGGGCTGGCTGCTCCTGTGCACCACGTGGGCCTGATCATGGAAGACGCCCTTGCTTTTCCAGGGGCTCCCCAAGGAGTTGGGTAGCATGAGCTGCACCTGTGGGGCAGTTAGCAAGCCAATAGGAGAGACAAAGGCACCAGCAAGTGACATCGTTGCTGGTGGCCATTCTGGATATGTTCCAAGTCAAAGCTTAAGCTGTGGGCTGCAACCCCATCTGGGGTCACCTAACTGAATGTGGGGTTGTGAACAATTTGGCCACAGTAAAAGGTTTCTGAATATGCCACGACCAAAAATTAATTCAAAATCAAACTTGTAATGAATGTGAAGGGTTTCTGGCAGTGCGTGGCAGCCAGCGTTGCAAATTTCTTGGGTGAGAAGCGGTTAAGAGTGAGGAAAGTGTGCGAAGCCCTGTCGAAGTGACCGAGAAATTAGGCACGTTTTCTGGTGAAGCTGGGAACAACTTGCACCATTTGGGATATGTTTATGGGGCCATGGCGGTGCAGCTACGCTGTAGGAGAATGATGTGCTGTTTGCTTTTGTAAATATGGTTGTCTGGAAAGCCCTGTGGGGAAGGTCTATTCTCTAGGGTCTCTATGAGCTGATCAATTTTTTAACAGTTTATTGGCAAATAATTCAAATATCACACAATTCAATAATTTACTCATATCAAGAAGTTGTACAATCATCACTACAGTCAGTTCTAGAACATTTCTTCATTTAAAAATTCATTTTATTTGGGCTCATACAACTCATCATAATCCATATATCCATTGTGTAAAGCACATTTGTACATTCGTTGCCCTCATCATTCTCAAAACATTTGCTCTCCATGTAAGGCCCTGGCATCAGCTCCTCATTTTTCCTTCTCCCTCCTCGCTCCCCACTCCCTCATGAACCCTTGATAATTTATTATTTTGTCATATCTTACATTGTCCAACGTCGCCCTTTACCAACTTTTCTTTTGTCCCTCCCCCAGGTAGGAGGTTATATGTAGATCCTTGTAATCAGTTCCCCCCTTTCCACCCCACCTTCGCTCCACCCTCCTGGTATCACCACTCTCACCACTGATCCTGAGGGGTCCAGAGTGCCCTGGATTCCCTGTGTTTCCAGTTGCTATCAGTACCAGTGTACATGCTTTGGTCTGGCCGGATTTGTAAGATAGAACTGGGATCATGATAGTTTGGGGAGAGGTTCATTTTCTTCATTCTGGCACTCACCGTTATTAGCTTTCCATTTCCACCCAACCTTCCCTGCCACAGCCTCCAACTGATGGCAATGGGTCTGGATTTCTAGATGCACTTTCACTTTCCCGAGAATGCTCCTCCAGTCAAGTGTGAAGAAACAAATTTTATCGCACTCCTTTTTCCTAGGGACACTGACCAAGCACATATCTTCACTGACAACAAGTGGTAAAATCCCAAAAAACAGAGAACCCAATAAAATAAGATCACACACACTCCTACCGCACAGGGCTCACCACTGAGATTACACGGGAGTGTTTGCTGATGCGGCTGATGCTCCCTTGCTGTCCTGTCTCCTCTCCTCCATTCTCACCGCAGCCTTCTTTGCAGGGGGAGGATTGGGAAAACTGCAACTGAGAAGTCACTTGGGAAGATATGACTGAAAGATGGCTGAAAAGAAGGAGCTTTTGTAATGAAGATGTGGAGTAAGAGGAAAACAAATTAAATTGCACTAGCACAGGAGAAGTTAGGTACACGAAGAGTTTCAAGATTGCCTGGAGGGGTCTGCCCTGAAGGGCGTCCCACTGGCCTGCAGAAAGCTTGGGCGTAGGGCGGGAAGAACAAGGACCACCATGGAAGGCCCATTTCTGGTGAAAGAGACATTAGCTAGGAAATGCAAAGCACCTGGACATCCTCTCACAGAGAGGTCCCAGGGAAGACATGAGCCAGTATAGCACTGGTGAAATACAAACTTTCCTCTGGCTCTTTAATGCTTTCTTCCCCCCACTATCATAACGTCAATTCTATGTTACAAATCAGATTAGACCAGAGCATGCACACTGCTACAGATAAGAGCCAGCAACACAGGGAATCCAGGACAGATACACCCCTCAGGGCCAACAAGGAGAGCAGAGATACCAGGAGGATTAGGGGAGGGTGGGGTCAGAAAGGGGGAATTGATCACAAGGATCAAACTAGGACCCCCTCCCAGGGGGATGAATAACACAAAAGTAGATGAGGGGCTATGGAGGACGATGTAAGACATGAAAATAATAATCTATAACTTATCAAGGGTTTGTGAGGGAGTGTGGGTCCGGTAGGGAGAGGGAAGAAATGGGGGGAGGGGCTGATATCAAGGGCTCAAGTGGGAAGAGAATGCTTTGAAAATGATGATGGCGGCATATATGCAAATATGTTTGACAAGCTGGATGAATGTATGGATTGCCATAAGATTTCTAAGAGCCCCTAATAAAAGTATTAATAAAATAAGAGGGAGAAATGAAAGGGGAGAGAATGCAAATTGAATTTACTGTGTTTACAAAAATTCCTATATAGTTAATTTTACTTTCTGTTTTCATAAGAAGTGGTTTGACAGTGGAAGGAAAGGAATTGTAAATAAATATGAATAATATGTAAATGCATTTGCAATAATACACCTGTGAGTGTCAAATGATGCCACTGGTCTGAGGGCATAAGTGCTCTATAAGGGGTTAGTAATAATAGCAAGACAATTCACTGCTAGGCTAAACACTAACTTGTTGGTATGGTTTGTTAATTATTTCTGGATGTGACTTCGGATGAATGGCAATAGAAGTTTGGGGGAATGAGTTTTTGATTGACCCCAAAATGATTTTGCTGCAAAATTCAAATATGGTGAGCATAATGTGGAGTTTATCCTCCTCTAGAGAACTCAATAGGTTTTCATATCTCATTCTCATCAATAGCAAGATAATTTATCTTGAGTACAAAGAGTACTGAAGGAAGTAATTGTCATGTGCTGCTTATTATAGTGCTTCTAAATAAATTAAAAACTCCAAAGATACAGAGGTTTGAAAGCCAGCCATAGGAGAGTTGTATGAGTCCCTAATAAAATGTAAAAAAAGAAAATAGGAGAAAAAAATGATTAGGGCAAAGACTGTACAGATGTGCTTTATACAATTGATGTATGTATATGTATGAACTGTGATAAGAATTGTATGAGCCCCAATAAATTGTTAAAAAAAAAAAAGAAAGCCAGCCATAGGGCATGCACAGTTGCATGTGTTTCGATGACCAATAGTAAATGATCCATGGACTAGCAATGCTTTCTTAGAGTGACTGTAATCATTTTAATTCCTTTCTTTTCCAGCTCATTTACAATCAGCTTTTAAAAACAATTCTGAACCTGGGCGCCTTTTCCCCAAAAAGAGGCTCTGGATCCTGACACTGGGCCCAAGGTACAAGGAATCCCTTTGGGGATGAACCCAGTCTCACCAGTGACCCCAGGGTGGCCTCTACATCCAGCTCTCAGGTGCAAACACATAAACCTTGCATAGGGTTTGTTTGTTTTATAATAGGACTTTAGTGTCAGCATTCAAAAACCAGAAGCTATCACATGAATGAACAGACCTCTCAGGTCTCTAAAAATCAGAAAACTGGTCACATTGGGTCTTCCCTGCCACGTATAGGTAGGAGAGAATAAGAAGCAGAAAGGAGGACAGGCGCCCTCTCTTTCAATTTGGAGGGCGGGGTCTCTCCCTTAGGCGAGGCCTGCATACACGCCCTCTCCCCCTATTCGGTTCCACAGCTTGCTCTCTTTCTGCAGGCGCTCTCCTTGGGTCCCAGCACTTCTCACTGCGTTTCTAGGCCTCCTCTTAACCAGCCATTTTCCCACGTGGTTTTTTGAACTCCTCCAAAGTGGCCATTTTCAGTTGTGAACCCTCCCCGCACACCATGGGGCCTTACACACTTTCTAGAGATAGCATGTGCTATCTGCATGTAGCACATTCGGATTGTAGTGTATTACCTGAAACTTTCCTTTCCCTCCTAAAAGTTACTAGATTTACAAAAAAAAAAAAAATGCTCCTGCCCCATGAATTCTTTCAGCATTGAGAAGCAGGAACAAGGGGAATCCATCCGAGAAACCTACACCATGACCGTCTCTCCTAAATGGGGTGGGTTCCACTGGCATATTGGTCCCCTCCCTTCTGTCTCATCTCTTCTATCTTCCAGGACATGTAGCAGTTCAACTTGGGACCATTACTCTGTCCTCCATCATCTTTAGTTCCTTGCACTTGCACCTGTCACTATGCTCAGAGAAAATGAAGGCACCTCTTCATGACCCAGTCATCTAGGAAAGGGCAAGGTTGTCACAAACTGTCATCAGAGTCCTCATCCTCATCTAGCCATTGTCTCCCAACCTGTGGCCCTTCCTAAATATGCTGATGTACTTTTTGACAAACTAGCCACTGAACAACTTGGTATCTTCATCAGCTCTGTTCAACAGGTAGAAAACTTGGAGGGCTTGGGTTCGGATGTCTGCTTTCTGCAGCACTGCCTCTTCTGTTGTGTCCCTCTGGTTGAGAAGAGAGGCTAGAATAAGATACGGGTAGTTAGTGTGCAGATACTAAAAGCAGGAACATCCACAGGGCCTCTTGTCCTCTGATTCAACCCTCCCAGGAGATCAAACGCAGCCCTCTGGAGGGTCATGAGGCCTGCTGCACATGAGACGATGCATTTTCTAAGTTTATAGGCATGGTAACTACCTTCTTGAGACTCTGTTTCCTGATCTGTTTGGGTGGGCAAAGCTTTCCGTGGCGTTTTCATTGATGTCCGCATCAGAAGGAAGACCGAAAGAATGTGCAGTAGAGACCAAGGTGTCTATAATACTTCCACCATATGAACAAGCAATTGGATCACTCTCTAGTTCTCTGTTCCAACTTTCTCTGCATGGTCTAGTGGAAAGGAGTAGCCTGGAGTCCCGTTCCAGGAATCTTGATATGGCTTGAGGGTTCAGGCAGGGCTATAGGCCTAGATGCAAAACTGTTCCAAGCAGCAACCTGTGTACGCATTTCCTTCAGTTACTTTGGGGGAACTTTACCGCACTCAGTACAGGAGCAGTAGTAAGAGGTGGTACCAAGAAAGCACCTGCTGTGTAGACTTACAGTTGATGCATCTGCTGTGTTGGATACCTCTGGATCCCCTGTGGATCCAAGCATCACTCCCACCTTTCTAGAGACTTTGACCTGTGTCATATGATAATACCTTTTCTTGAACAGCTCCTCTTCAATGAACCTTAAGAGAGACATTGTCTGGGGCTTGTAAAGGCTTTGCAGTCCCCTGGTGACCCTGCTCAATTGCCCCTTATTCCTCCACCAATCCAGGATTCTCATTCAGACTCTTTTGTTTTGGCTCCCTTCCAAATCTCATTTTCTTTAGCAGAGCACATTGCCTCACCTCCTATGTCTGGCCATGAATAGTATCTGACAGGGATCCGCATTCATGCTTTCACTTTTGGTGTCTGAGATCTTGTAGACAATTCAATTTCTTCATGTCTTTCTTTAGCGCCACACTACAGAAAGGATATGGGTGCGATTATGGTCATCGTGCTACTTTCAAAGTAGTTGTGGGTGTAAATGATACAGCACTACATTTGCAACAACTGTAATGCGACTTGAAAACACCTGTAGTTCCTATTGATGGCAAAGTCACAGAGACAACTACATTTCAGTTAGAGGCTAGAGAACATCTTGACCATTTTCTTCAGCATAGTGAATTATTTTACATGGCATTTCTAGCCATGGTCTTTGTTATTCCCAACAAACATCTTCCTTATGGATCTCAGTCAGGGTAGAGACCAAGGGACCATGTGTGGTGAGATGCTGATAGGATTCAGTTAAGAGTGACTGCTGATTGTGACTGTCATCTTGTTGGGTATAAAATGAACCATCTCAGAAGAAGAGGGTGGAGGAGGATCTTATTAACCTCTGTCAATTGAAAAGAGCCAGAAATGAGTCCTTTGAACCTTGAGATCCCTGTGTGTTGAAACTCCTTGATCCAGGAGGGGCAGTCAATGAGGGACAGAGGAGTGATACAGCAGAATCAAGAGTCAAAGAATGAGACATGGCAGTTGGCTTCCCAGCCCATGGAGGAAATCAAGCTGATTGCCGTTGGTTGCCTAGTGGAATGAGATTTCTCCAAGCATATAATTAAAAGAGCTGGGTTTGCTGATCCACAGAGCTAGAGCTGAGTGTCTTGAAACTGAGGCTTACAGTGGAGTGGCATGCACTTTTGCATTTATTGTCATCCCTAAAGAATTTTGTCACATTGCATGAGCAGGGTAGAGGCCAAGGGACCATGTAGCTGAGAGACCAAAGACCAGAGAGAGACTTGCCTGCACGCAGTCACTGCTAAATAATTGTATCCTGAGCATTTGTAGCTTGTTAACAACTCCCATAATCTTGAATGTTGTCTGTGTGGCCATTACAGGAAGTGGCCAGCACAGATGCTAGAGAGTGCTGTGGGAGGGATGACTGATATTCGAAATGACAAGGACAGCTGGAGGGTGGAGGCATTTCAGACCCCAGCCTCCTAGAAGCCGGCTTATAGCAGGTGATGCGGATGGCGGTGATTTTCCTTCCCCTCTGTGAAGCCACCAGAGAAGGATGAAACTTTCTACTTCCATAAAGATGTACAGTCTCAGAAATGAGCAGGGGGCAGTTCTACTTTGTCCCACAGTTTTGCCTTCAGTCGGAATTGACAGGATGGCAGTGAGTTGTGAAGCCAGAGGAGCCCTGGTGGTGTAGTGGGTTATATTTTGGGCTGCTAAACACAAGATCAGCAGTTCAAACCCACCAACTAGTCCAAGGGAAAATCATGAGGCTTTTTACTCCTATGAAGATTTATAGCCTTGAAGTACAGAGAGCAGAATAAAGGTCGAACATGATAGTGGGACAGGAGGAAAGTAAAAGGAAATAGAGGAAAGAACTAGCAGTCAAAAGACATGTATAGAGGTATAAACATA
The DNA here is from genome assembly GCF_050624435.1 of Tenrec ecaudatus. Taxonomy (NCBI): domain Eukaryota; kingdom Metazoa; phylum Chordata; class Mammalia; order Afrosoricida; family Tenrecidae; genus Tenrec; species Tenrec ecaudatus. The sequence continues at coordinate 71,955,315 of NC_134544.1, read as the reverse complement.
GGCATGTATGTGTATAAATTTATTACTATATAACGATAGGAATATAGGTCTATATACATATATTTATAGGTTAATTATTAGGGTAGCAGACAGACACCAGGCCTATACTCAAGTCCTCCCTGAATGCAAGAACACTTTGTCCTAATCACCTGGCATTCTGTGATGCTCACCTTTCCAACATGATTGATGAAGACAAAATGGGGGTATAAGCTAATGTGGTGAAGAAAGTTATGGTGCTATTACAAGATATAGCATTGGGGTCTTAAAGGCTTGAAGTTAAACAAGCAGCCATCTATCAGGGAATCAACAAAGCCACATGGAAGAAGCACATCAGCCTGTTTGATCACAAGGTGTTGATGGTATTAGGTATCAGGCATTAGAAGACCCCAAATAAACAGCCATTTCTATGTGAATGAGGGGAGGTGGAATGGAGATTCAAAGCCCATCTCTAGACAATTGGACATCCTCTTACAGAAGGGTCACAAGGAAGGGACAAGCCAGCCAGGGTGCACTAAAGCACCAACAAAATATACAACATTCCTTTACATCTTTAATGCTTCCTCCCCGCACTGTCATGACCCCAGTTCTACCTTACAAATCTGGCTAGACCAGAGACTGTACACGGGTACAGATAAGAGCTCTGAACACACAGAATCCAGGACAGATAAATCGCTCGGGTCCAAAAATAAAAGTAGCGATACCATGAGGGCAGGGGGAAGTTGGGAGAGAAGGGGAGAAAGGAGGAATTGTTCACAATGATGGACATACAACTGTCCCTTGCCCCACCCAGCAAGATGAACAACAGAAAGATGGGTGAAGGGAGACAGTGATGGTATAAAATATGAAGATGAAAATAATTTGTAAGTTATCAAGGATTCAAGAGGGTGGGAGGGATGGGGTGGGGATGAAGCAGTCTAAAAAGAAGCTGATACCAAGGGCTCAAGTAGAAAGAAAATGTTTGGAAATGATGATGGCGACATATGTACAAATGTGCTTGATACAATTGATGTATGGATTGTTATAAGAGCTGTAAAAGCCCTCAATAAAATGATTTATTAAAATTTAAGAAAATAATAAAAATAAAATATTTACATCCTCAGAAATAGGGAGAAGTTCTACAGGGTTGCTATGGTTGGAATCAACTTGATGGCAATGAGTTGACACTTGAGTTGTGAAGCCAGAGAACTGACACATCACTTCTTAAAAATTCCCATGAAAGCCATTCTTGGTGGGGGTCTTTGAATTCCAGCTTACCTTCCTTAGTCAGGCTCTACCACCTTCCCATTCCATCTCTTGCCACCCTTCCTCATGGCCTCTGCCCCAGCAGAGGCCTTCTGGCACTGCCTCCTTGAACATGTGAAACTCTTGCTATGCCAAAGTCTTTATACCTTTTTCCCTACTGCGTAGATGTTTGTCCCACTCTTCACATCTCAGTTCAAATGTCACTTCTTCATAGTGACCTTTTCTGATGTTTCAGGCCAGATCAGAACTTTCCTGTTACCCTTGCTGTGAAATATAGTTCCTTGATTTGATGATAATACTTAGCACAATTTTAATTAGTCACAAAACAAATAAAAACACAATCACACATCTACCCACACAAACTTTCAGCATAAAAGGGATAGGTCCGCATCTGGTTTGTTCTTCACAGTAAACCCAGAGCATGGCAGTGTTTGTCACCCTGGAGGAGACCAGTAAATTAATGATTGTAAATGAATGACTCACAGGCTGACAGATTGTCTAATTCATCTTTGTTTGCCAGTGCTTAGGGCCATGCTTGGTAGATAGTCTGCTCATCTAATGAGAACCAAATGAATTCAAGGCTACCTGATGGGGCAGAAGTTTTTCAGAAGACAGTGATGGAGCTATCAGGGCCTAGTCTAGCCCTGGACCATCTCCCAGAGTTCAACTGCTTAATTCCCTTAATGTTTCTTTTTCTTTTTAAAATTAGGTCTCCTTTTCTATCTGTTGAAAGTGCCTGATTTAGGGGGAAGTTTTGAGCATCTGTCAGATGTAAAAACACATTCTTGGAGCCATCTTGGTGACAGAAACATCTCTCAGTGGGTTTGGCCTCTTGAGGAACTGCAGCTGGGCTGCCATGCAGTGCCCATTGGACAATGCACAAGCGTCACCCAACAACTTCCTTATAATTTTTATTCTCCAGTCATCGTGCCATTGGCACATCTTTGCTGTGTCGTTTAGTAAGAATCACTTACTGCTCTATGAGTGGGGCAAAGAGCCCTGAACTGCTCACTACGCTGTCAGTAATTTTGCACCAACGAGATGCTCTGTGGGAAAAAAATTAGGATGTCTGTTCATGGAAAGATATAAGGTCTTGGAAATCCCAAAGGGGCAGTTCTACTCAGACCTACAGAGTCGCTATGAGTTAGAATGTACTCCATGGCGATGAGTTTGTTAGTGTATCTTACAGTTGCGGCAAAAAGCACTCGGCTGTTAATGGAAAGTGTGAATTGAGTCCATCCAGAGACTCCTGGGGAGAAAGGGCTGCTGATCTACTTTTAAAAGAAGCTGCCAAAGAAAACCCTATGGAGCACAGGCCTACTTCGACACTCAATGGAGCCACCACGACTTGAGGTTGACTTGGTAGCTTTTTGGCTTGGACAATGAGGCAAGGTGTTAGTGAATTTCATTGAGAACCTAGGAGACTGTCAGGGTAAAGAGGTAGATGAAAGATCTAATTCACCTCTTCCATGATAACATCTTTCTGCCCGGGACAGGAGTTTGTCCTGCTGCTTGCTAGTGGCATGAACATGATTGAGTCCTGACTTTTCCCTTCCAAGAAAAAAGTAATGATAGTGAAATTGAGACAGAAATCTAATATTCATGAAGTACTGATTACCCACAAATAGGATAGTGTCTTAAAGTATATGGTGTCAGTTTTGCAAGGGGTTGAGATAAATATGTATGATTATGTGCCCAAACACCATAAAGTCTACTTACTGAATAATTCCACACGAACATCAGAAATAGAGCCTGCCACAGCCCATTCGTCATCAGGCATGGAGCTTGGGTGAGTTGTGATTATTCAAGATAATTACACATGGCATGCAACATTCATGAAACCCAGCAGACATCCTTGCCAACTAGGAATAGGGAAGGGCTTTGCTTTGAAGCATGGCAAATCCCCCAATTATTATTTCACTTTTTGTAGTTCACGTTTGGGCCACTTTTCATAGGTGCTAATTAAGGTGTTCAGAGTACCTTCTGAGGGATGATTGGGAGTACTGCTGGAATGAAAAGTTTTCCACCCAAGTGGCAAATGTACTAAATATTGTTCAATAAAACATTGCAACCTGGGAGTCAGTTAACACTCAAAATTAGCTAGCTTTGAGCTTCTCATCTTACTTAGCTCTTTTGCACCAAGCAAATACTCACATCTTGAACAAATCTTCCAGACTCAAATATTTTCCCCTAGTGAAACCAAAGGTATTCTACCCGTCTTTTCCATTAATTAAAATTAAATCTTCTATGACTGATGGGGAATTCAATCCACAAACATTGGATGAATTTTCTCTTCAGACACATGTGTGTGATATTTTTTAAAGCAGCCATCTCATCTGTTCTCAAACACTTTCCTTTGTGTGCTTTCGGCCAAGGGCAAGGATATTCGTAGTTCCATTCTGAGCCCCACAAACCAATCTGGAAACTGGTGATTTTTAGATTCTTTCACTATTGCTGAAAACGAGCACGTTAAATTTGCAGAAATTGAAGGCGAAAACACCTCTCTATCACCCAAGCCCTGCTACCTACAGTCCAGCAGGGAACTGAAGTGGCCGGGTCATTCCAATTTAATCCCTTCTCACAGACTCCAAAATATCTCTCCCTTCTATCCTCCACAGAGCTGCTAGATGGAATTCTTTCTTTCTTTTTAAAAAAGTTTTTTTTTTAAAGAAAGCTTTTGCTGTGTCATTTTCCCTGCTTAAAATAAAATCCTTCCAAGAGACTGAAGTCTAAAAGTTAGCAACCCTTTCTTTATGTTCCTCTGGAAAATCCCAGTGCTTTCCTCTACTGAAATAGGCCCAGGACCTTGTACTTTGATGGTTCTGCTAAGATCCCCTCACTGACAGGAGTGGAAGGCCACTGCATCTGTCCAGTCCTAGAGGGTCCGCCCCATGGATGAAGCCCTGCTATGGAATTCATCCCTTCTTTATTGTAGTACCTTCCATTCAAAGACCACCAGAGACAACCACCACGGATACTGGGTTGTTGTCGGCTGCCTTCAGGTTGCCCGGCTCTGGTGACCTTGGGTACAACAAAGAAATGCTGCTCAGTCTGCTATCATGTCCAGGTCATTGCTGTAGTTCTTTTGCTAATCCCCTCACAGGGAGTCTGCCCCTCTCCACACTGCCTCTGCTTTATCAGATGTGATACCTGATCCATGCAGCAATGGATCCATCTTAAAGGGTACTGGCTGTGTTCTGTGGGGGGTCCCCCTACAGCTCTCCCTCCAGGTTCCAGCATATGCTTCCTCTTCTCGTCTCTGTACTCTCTTACTGCCGTCCTACCATCTGTCCTTACTTATGTTGGCTTATATAGGGTTCTCGCAGGAGCGGATGACCTTTACTTTCTCCGGAAGAGTGGCTGGTGCGTTTGATCCAGCTACTAATGCTTATGTCTCTTAAATTCTCCTTGAGAACCTCATCTGCTTCCTGTCTGATTCCAGGTTGTACCAGCATGGATGGAAGTGATCAGGGTTTCAGGGAGGAGAAGCCACTGAATTGAGGTCTTGCTGCCAGGAAGCAGGGATGCTAGGGCTGGAGTCTTGATTCTTAGTTCTGTGACCTTTTCTCTGAACCTCTGATTTAGAGTTGGGTCAGTGTACCTAGCAATCAGGATGGTTTCTCGATCAGTGTTTTCAAACTATGGTGTCACGAAATTGATTTAGAAGGTCTTGAGCCATGGTAAAAAGAAAACAGGACAGAAACTATTTGCAGTCGTCCCACACAATAATGATAAGTATTGTTTCATTATACATTGGCTTTAGTGGTGTGATTTGCGTAGGACTGAATATGAAATGCCACAGTCAAATAAATTTGAAAGCAATTTAAAAAATCATTTTATTGGGGGCTCATACAACTCTTATCACTGTCCATACATACCTCAATTGTGTCAAGCACATTTGTACATTCGTTGCCCTCATCATTCTCAAAATATTTGCTCTCCACTTAAACCCTTGGTATCAGCTCCTCATTTTCGCCATTCCCTCACCGCTCCCCCCTCATAAACCCTTGATAATTTATAAATTATTATTATTTTGTCATGTCTTACACTCTCCAAAGTCTCCCTTCACCCACTTTTCTGTTGTCTATCCCTCAGGGAGGAGGTTATATGTAGATCTGTGTTATCGGTTCCCCCTTTCCACACTAGCCTCCCAGTATCGCCACTCTCAGCACTGGTCCTGAAGGGATCATCTGTCCTGGGAAGTAATGGTTTTAAAGAGAGCAGTGAACCCTCTCAGGATGCAAGTTGGAAATGAGCTTGAGACTTCACAGGGGCCGGCCCAAGGGTAGTCGAAAACATCTCAACCTGTGGGTCATGAAAAATTTGGCAACAATATAAAGTTTCTGAATGCACCATGACCAAAACTTAATCCAAAATCAAATATGTAATGGATCTGAGCTGTTTTAGGCAGTGTTTATCCATATTGCATTGCTGCAGCCTTGGTTCTGAACACACAGCATGTTCACTTTGCATGTTTTGCGCCCTCACGCCAGGCAATGCCACCGAGTGCTGCTATAAGCACCTCGACTCAGAGTCGAGACAGTTTTGTGTTGTGGATTGCACGGTTTCTTGCAGAGACATAATAGTTTAATAACAGAAAGTAAAGACTTTTAATATTTTTCTACTGTCATTCCTCAGCATATAAATATCAAATTAGTAGAGTATATCCCTGGATTGTATCGTGCTGAAATGCAGCATCCTCTTTATATTCAGTTCTCAAAAATCACTTTGACAGAGGAGGCCTCACTTCAGCTGGGGTCAGATTTTCAAGATTGGGCGAGTGGGAGATGACTTTTAATTGCTGACAAACAAAATTATGCTAAGGTCACCCAAAACGAACAGACATTCCTACCAGAAAGATAAGCGATGCTGAAGGGAAAGTCAAGTCAAGATAGGGGAAAAGGGTATGCACATTTTGGAGTAGGCAAGTGCATGTCTGTTGGTAAGAAAGTATTATCAATATTTATCTATATTTTAAGATAAAAATATTTTTATTAGGGATAAGTGACTAAATTTAGACGGATGATGTAAAAATACTGATGATACGGCAGCTAAGTCTTCACTAGTAGGTTGAGTGCACCTACATTAACAAGAGAAAGGAAACAGGTGGCAGCCTTTTTGCAATATGAATTTACTTCTAATGATGGTGATGGTGTGGAGAAGCCTCTTTGTTTAATTTGTAGTGAAATTTTAGCTGTGGAGAGCATGAAACCAGCAAAATGAAAATGACCTTTTAATAGCAATTATGCAGCATACTGCAATAAACCAAAGGAATATTTTAAATGCCTCCAAAATTAAAGAAAAATAATGTATTGAAAATTTTGTTAATGTTAATGGAAACTCTTTACTTTCATCTAATGGAACTTCTTATTTAATTGCTATTTAAAAAAACTATGTGATAGAAGAAAATATTGTGTTACCTGCTGTAATTAAAATGTCAGAAATAGTTCATGGGATAAAGTATGGGAAGAAACTCATGAAATTCCTTTATTGAATGATACTATTTCCAAAAGGATTTCTGAAATTAGTGATGACCAATTGCATCAGCTTCTTATCAGGCTTAAGGGAAGCCAAAAGTTTGCAATTCAGTTAGATGAAACAACTAATATAGCACAGCTATTACTTTATGTAAGATATGTCTCTGAAAGAAGCATACATGAAGAATTACTGTCTGTCTGCCCTTTGAAAGGGCACACAAGGAAAGAATATATATAAATATATCTTAAAGTCAAGGAATTCTTCACAAATAAAGGGTTTACATTGGAAAAATTACATGGGTGTCTGTACAGTGCTGAAGCAAGATGCATGAGAATGTTGGACGTGTAGCAACAGTTAAAGGTCGTGGCATTGAGCATACCACTTTTACTCACCACATGATCCAACAGGAGGCTTTTGAAATACAAATTAATCACCAGACTTAGATGTTGTACTTCAAGCTACTATCAAAATTATTACCTTCATTAAGTATCCTTAACGGTTGTTTGTTTTTAAACTTATGCAAAGTCGTGGACTCCAATTACAAGTCTTCTTACTGCATGCAGAAGCAGGGTGGCTCTCAAGAGGGCAAAGGTTAAACAGATTAGAGAAACTATATTTTTGACGGAGCATAAATAAGAAATTTGTTAAATTTTTCATAATGAATTATGACTTTCAAAACTATGTTATCTGTCCATTATTTTTGAAGAACTCAATTACATGTTTCTTTCTTTTCTTTTCTTTTTTTTTTTTGCTTGCTGAAACTTTTATCAACTCAGTGAGGTCACGTTATCACTCGCTGGTCAGAAGTTCTGATTGGCTGTTGATGACATCATAGGAAGCGTTGGGACAGTGACTTTATTTACACTCAGATATGGATGTCAGTTGTTAATTTGGAAAGGGGAATATGAACGGTTACTTCTGTCGGTACAGTCTGGCAGACAAAATGACGGTGGCAACAGGACGTGTCTGCAGCACAGGGGCCATGGAGATGGAAAGCTCTGGAATCACAGAGGGGAGAAAGGCCATGAGCGCCTCGGTTTCTGGGGAGGGAATCCTGGTGCCTTGGAGGCTGAGCCCATGGGTTTCAAGGCTGAACGAAGCCCCCCCCCCCTCTCTCTCACCCTCTGGGGTCTGCAATGCTAGCTTGAGAGGGTTTTCTTCTCTCACCGAATGGACCCCAGTTCCGGGGTCCCAGAGGCAGAAGGGAGGCCTGCGGGAAGGCTCAGCACAGGTGACTGGGCTGGTCAGCAGAGGGCTGGACAGGGGCCCCGTGGACTCCTTGTGTCAGCAGCTGCCCAGAGCGGACTCCAGAGGACGCTACTACACGTTCTGCTCGACCGCCCGTTTTGCCGCCTCCGCCTCGCCCTCCCCAGTGCCGCTGCCGCCACTTTGTGTCCCGGCCCGGGACTCCGCTCTGCGCATGCGCTGGTCCCGCCTCTGAGAGGCCTCGCCTTGGCAGCGGCGACATCTTGAGGGTTGATATGTTTCTTTGAGGAAAAAAGTATAACATGTTTATGTTAAAGGATAAAAATTGAAAATTTGACAAGGAGAGTTTGCATTTAGAAGAATAAGGTGGAAAAAAGTTCTTCAGAAATGTTTACAGCTACAGATTATTTTTAAATTGAAAATAACCTTCTCAAATATTTAATTGTAAGTTACAATTGATCATCAGAAGTCCCTGGAGATACAGTTTCAGAAATACTTCACTTCAAATTTTGATTAAAAAAAAATTGGGTTCGTTACCCATACTCAGTTGAAATAATAGTAAAAAATGCCAATCATCGGTCATTAAAAGTTCATGAAGAATTTTCCAAATTATTAAGTGACACAGGTTTAAAACTTGAGTTCCCAAAAAGAATTGTTAAATAAAATCTGACTTGTGACTAGAACAGAATTTCTAACAATTTTTGAAATAGCCCTAAACAAACTTCTCCAATTTTGTGCTACATATGTTGTTCTCAGCATTGATGATTATAAAATCAAAATATTGCTAAACTCTGAAAAGCGTTAGAGTTGCTCTGCGTCCTGCAATATCAAATAATCCACCAAGGTTAAATTCCTTATGTAAAAATAAATAAACACATACATCTCATTACTATGCAAATTTTAGTCTTAATAAATGGTAAGATATGTATACCAAAGAATGCTTTAAAATAAATTTCTTTCTGACTTATTATTAACTAAGTGTATTGCTGTGATGCTGGAAGCTATGTGACTGATTGATTTCAAAGACCTGCAGGGTTACCCAAAGTGAACAGGTTTCAGCAGAATTTCCAGACCAAGAACAAACAACATAGAAGGGCTCGTTTCCCCACGTCAGAGGAAGGAGCCACTGAAAATCTAGTACACAGCTTAGAAACATTGTCAGAGAGTGAAGGCCTAATGAATGGAAGCAGAGCATTATGGGAGATTGTTGGGGGATGTGTCCCGCAGGTCAGAGGCACTAGAAAGGTCACTGAGGAAGAGCTACTTTCGCAGAGTCATTTTCCAGTACGACCTCGGTTGAGTAAAGGCTGTGCGAGTGTAGCCTTCAGGATCTTCATTTCCTGTTAAGGCACGACTCAGGTTAAGGAGAAACAGGTGTAAGCATTTGCAAATGATCAGAACTTGAAATGTGTGAAGTTAAGGGAAATTGGAGGTGGTCAAAAATTGAATGTAAGGATAATGGTCGATATGCTGGGCAGTAGTTAGCTGAAGTGGATGGGTGGGTATTCTCCATTTTAAATCAGAAAAGTGTGTGGTTTACTATGTCGGGAATAATACAATCAAGAGGAATGGTGTGACATTCATCGTCAAAAAGGACATGCAAAATCCATCATGAAATACAATGGTATCTGTGACAGAATTTTATCTATCCACCTTCAAGAAAATCCAATCAATACAACTATTATTCAACTTTATGCACCAACCACAAAAGTAAGTGATGAAGAAACTGAAGAATTCTACCAATGGCTTCAGTCAGAAAATGATCAAACATACAATCTAGATGCATTGATAATTATTGGTGATTGGAATGCAAAATATAGAAACAAAATGGAAGGAACATTACATTAGTTGGAAAAGATGGACTTGGAAATCACATGATAGAATTTTGCAAAAGCAACAACTTGCTCATAGCAAATACCTCTATTCAACAACACAAAAGGTGACCATACACATGTACTTCCACAGATGGAGTACATAGAAATCAAATTAACTACATCTGTGAGAAGAGATGATGGAGAGTTCAATATCAGCAGCTAAAACCAGGCTAGGGGCTGACTTTGGAACATGCCATCAATTGCTCATATGTAAGTTCAGGATAAAGCTGAAGAAAATTAAAATAAAACCATGGATCCAACATACAACATTTAGTCTATCCCGCCTAAATTTTGAGAACATCTCAAGAACAGATTTACTGCATTGAACAATAATGACAGAGACCTGATGAACTGTGGGAGGACAACAAGACGGTCATCCATGAAGAAAGCATAGGGTCATTAAAAAGACAAGAATTAAAGCAAAGATCAGAGTGGATGTCAGAAGAATCTGAAACTTGTTTTTAATCATAGAATAGCTGAAGCAAATGGAAGAAAGAATGAAGTCAAGGAACTGAACATAAAATTTCAAAGGGTAGCTTGGGCAGACAGATAAAAATAGTATAATAAAAGGTACAAGACCTAGGATTAGAAAACCAAAAGGGAAGAATATTCTTAGCATATCTTAAACTGAAAGGATTCAAGAAAAAAATTTAAACCTCAAATTGCAATGTTGAAAGATTCTATGGATAAAATATTGAACAAAGTGGAATGGATGTGGGTATTGAAAGAGGATGGAAAAATGCACCAGAGACACTGTACCCCAAAGAACTAGTCAACCTTCTATCATTTTCAGGAGGTAGCATACGAGTAAGAACCAATGGTGCTAAAGGAAGAAGTTCAAGCTGCACTGAAAGTATTAGCCAAAAACAGGCTCCAGGAATTGATGGAATACCAATCCAAATATTTCATTAAGTTGATTAAAAACTTGAATCCCTCATTCATCTATGCCAGAAAATTGGGAAGATAGATACTTGGCCAACTGAATGGAAGAGATCCATATCTGTGCCCATTTCAAAGAAAGGAGACCCAGTAGAATGCTCAAATTATAAAACAATATCACTGATATCACATGGTGGTAAAATGTTGCTGAAGATCAGCCAACAATGGTTACAGTAGTACATTACAGGGAGCTACCAGAGATTCAGTCTGGATTCTTTTTTTTTTTTAAACATTTTATTTGGGGCTCACACAACTCTTATCACCGTCCATACATATACATACATCAATTGTATAAAGCACATCTGTACATTCTTTGCCCTAATCATTTTCTTTCTTTCTTTCTTTCTTTCTTTCTTTCTTTCTTTCTTTCTTTCTTTCTTTCATTCATTCTTTCTTTCTTTCTTTCTTTCCCCTTTTCTTTTTTTACATTTTATTAGGGACTCATACAACTCTTATCACAATCCATACATATACATACATCAATTGTATAAAGCACATCCATACATTCCCCGCCCCAATCATTCTCAAAGCATTTGCTCTCCACTTAAGCCCTTTGCATCAGGTCCTCTTTTTTTTCCCCCTCCCTCCCCGCTCCCCACTCCCTCATGTGCCCTTTGTAATTTATACATCGTTATTTTGTCATATCTTGCTCTATCCGGAGTCTCCCTCCCCCCCACTTCTCTGCCGTCCCTCTCCCAGGGAGGAGGTCACATGTGGATCCCTGTAATCAGTTCCCCCTTTCCAACCCACTCACCCTACACTCTCCCAGCATCGCCCCTCACACCCTTGGTCCTGAAGGTATCATCCACCCTGAATTCCCTGTGCCCCTCTGCCCTATCCAGCCCTGCAAGGTAGAATTCGGATCATGGTAGTTGGGGGGAGGAAGGATCCAGGATCTGGGGGAAAGCTGTGCTCTTCGTCGGTACTACCTTGCACCCTGACTGACCCATTTCCTCTCCTAAACCCCTCTATGAGGGGATCTCCAGTGGCCGACACATGGGCCTTGGGTCTCCACTCTGCACTTCCCCCTTCATTCAATGTGGTATATATATATATACACACAAACACACACACATTCTTTTTTTTTTTTCGCATGATGCCTTATACCTGGTCATTTTGGCACCTCTTGATCGCACTGGCTGGTGTGCTTCTTCCATGTGGCCTTTTTTGCTTCTGAGCTAGATGGCCGCTTGTTCACCTTCAAGCCTTTAAGACCCCAGACACTATCTCTTTTGATAGCCGGGAACCATCAGCTTTCTTCGCCACATTTGCTTATGCACCCATTTGTCTTCAGCGATCCTATCATGGAGGTGTGCAGCCAATGATATAATGATTTTTTGTTCTTTGATGCCTGATAACTGATCCCTTTGGGATCTCTCGCACACTCAGGCTGGTGTGTTCTTCCATGTGGGCTTTGCTGCTTCTGAGCTAGATGGCCGCTTGTTTATCTTCAAGCTTTTAAGACCCCAGTCACTATCTCTTTTGATAGCCGGGCACCATCAGCTTTCTTCACCACATTTACTTGTTCACCCACTTTGGCTTCAGCAGTTGTGTCGGGAGAGTGAGCATCATAGAGTACCAATTTAATAAACGAAAGTATTCATGTATTGAGGGAGTGCTTGAGTAGAGGCCCAAGGTCCTTCTGCCACCTTAATATTAAAGCTATAAATGTAGACAATTAGATCTATTTCCCCATCCTCATATATATGTTTACATGTACACGTCTTTGTCTAGACCTCCATAAATGCCCCTTGACTCCCAGCTCCTTCCTCCCTCTCCCTTGACTTTCCTCCTACCCCACCACCATGCTCCGTCCCCACCTCGGCTACAGCTATACCTCTTCTCTACGCAACCTAACCCTTGATCGTTCCCCATCAGGCCTGTCACTCCCCCCTCACTACCATTTTGGGTCCCATGTTGTTCCCTTGTCCCTGTGTTTATTAACACCACATCCTTACCCTCCTCCCCCTCCCCCATCCGGAACTGTCTGTCCCCCCGGAACTGTCTGTCCTATTGTTTTTCCTCCAGATAGTTCATCCAGCCTGTCCTATTCAGACAGACCTGTGGAGACACTAACATGCACGAAAACAAGACAGAAGAAAACAAAGCAACAGTATAAAACCAGACAATAAAACAACAAAAACAAACCACTGACAAAGAACAAAACAAAACACTTCACAAAAGAAAGGCTTGTAGTTCGTTCAAGGATCATTTGCTGGCCCTTAGGAGCATTTTTAAGTCCAGTCTGTTGGGGCACCACGCCCTGGCCCCAAAGTCCACTTTCAGCATTCCCTGGGGACCTTGCCACTCCATTCCCTTGCTGTTCCACTGCCCTACCCCAGTGCTTTGCCTTGGTGTGGTGGGATCAGGACAGGTGCAATTCCCACACTGTGTCTCCGGTTCTGTCCACTGTATCGCCCTTAGTCACTGAGGTGTATCATGTCTCAAAGTAGGGCCAGCCATGTTGTTCTCTCTGTGGACTGGGTGCTCTACTCAGGAACATCTTCCTCACGGCCTCATGGGCCAGGCTGTGTTCTACTGTCTCCTCCTGCCCCTTCATCTGCTCCCGTGTGCTCTGATCAGATATGTCCATCTTCCGGAGCTGCAGAATCAATGTCATCCTTTGAAACAAATTCTTTTCGGGGGAGGGGCAGGAATCCATTAAATTTTTGGTGCTGGGCCCTACTCCACGCCGGGATATTGCATTCACATCTTGTGGCACTGGGTTGAAGTCTGGTCCCACTTTCCCTGTGGAGATATAAACAATACCCTCCCCTTGGGTGGATTAGTGCCCCATGCCCCCACTTCCCTTTTCTTCCTAATATTCATCCTTTTAATTTCCTTTCCCCACCTCCTCCACTGTTGTCTACCATGTGCCTCCCTGGTTTTGATCTGGTCTCTACCATACTACACAGTCTTCACCCCAGAAATGTTTGTATACAGTAGCTTTTTCCCCTATGCCACTTTTGCATTAAAAAAATTAAAAAAAACAATTTTTTTAATTTAAATTTTTTTTAATACTTACCTCAGCGGGCTCATGTACTTGTCCTTTTGTGCCTGACTTACTTCGCTTAGCATGATTTCCTCCAGTTCTTCCCATGCCGCTATGTGCCTCATACGTTCATCACTGCTTTTTAGTGATGCGTAGTACTCCATTGTATGTATATACCACAGTTTTTTAATCCAATCGTCAGTTGATGGAAATTTGGGTTCCTTCCAAGTCCTTGCAATTGTGAACTGTGCCGCAATGAACATTGGAGCACAGATGTCTGGTCTTGGTTTGTTCCTTGCCTCTTCTGGGTATATGCCCAGTAGGGGAATTGCTGGGTCATATGATAACTCTATTTCCATCTGTTTTAGGTATCGCCAGATTGATTTCCATAGTGGCTGTACATACTTACAGGCCCACCAGCAGTGGATGAGAGTTCCTGTCTCCCCACAGCCCCTCCAACACTTGTTGTTTCTGATTTTTTGAATTGGGCTACCTTTGAGGGTGTCAGGTGGTACCTCATTGTTGTTTTAATTTTCATTTCTCTTATGGCTAAAGATCGGGAACATTTTCTCATATGTTTGTTGGCCATTCGGATTTCTGTCCCTGTAAAATTTCTGTTCAAGTCCTTTGCCCACCTTTCAAGTGGGCTATTGGTTTTTTTTTTTCTTTTTGGAAGCTATCAGAGTATTGTAGATTTTAGTAATAAGACCTTTGTCTGATTTGTCATTGCTAAAGATGTTTTCCCAGTCTGTGGAATCTCTTATTACTCTCTTGGTGAATTCTTTAGCTGTACACATGTGTTTTATCTTCAGTATATCCCATTTGTCTATTTGTGCCTCCTCTGTGTTTGTGTCCTTCCCTATTTCTGATAACCTGTGTATTCCCTGCGCCAAAGTTCTCAAGTTGGTCCCAATTCCCTCCTTGATGGCCCTAATAGTTTGGGGTTTAACTTCAAGGTCTGTGATCCACCTTGAGTTTATTCTTGTGCATGGAGTGAGATAAGGGTCTTGCTTCATTTTTCTGCATGTGGATATCCATTTTTTCCAGCACCACTTGTTAAAGAGGGCATTGGCTTCCCATTTGATATATTTGGGGCCCTTATAAAAAATCAGCTGTGTGTATGCTGATGCTTTTATTTCTGGGTTTTCAGTTCTCTTCCACTGGTCTGAGTACCTGTCATTGTACCAATACCATGCAGTTTTGAGAACTGTGGCTGCATTGTATGTGCCAAAGTCAGGTAAAGCAAGCCCTCCCACGGCGTCCTAGTTCTTGAGGAGTTCTCTGCTAATTCTGGGTTTCTTCCCTCTCCATATGAAGTTGGTAATCAGTTTTTCCATTTCTTTGAAGAAAGATGATCGTAATTGTATCGGGATTGCATTAAACTTATATAGTGCTTTTGGCAGAACTGACTTCTTAACTATATTAAGTCTCCCAATCCAAGAGCATGGAATATTCTTCCATTTGTTGAGGTCGCTCTTGGTTTCTTGTAATAGTGTTCTATAGTTTTCCCTATATAGATCTTTTGTTTTTTTAGTCAGGTGTATCCCTAGATATTTCAATTTGTGTTTGGCTATTGTGAAGGGTACCACCTTTTTAATCTCTTCTTCTGTGGTCTTATCTGATGTGTATAACAGTCCGATGGACTTCTGTTTGTTGACCTTGTATCCTGCCACTCTGCCAAACTCCTCTATTGCTTCCAGTACTGCCCTTGTGGATCTCTTGGGATTTACCATATATAGAATCATATCATGTGCAAATAACGATAGTTTCACCTCTTCTTTCCCCAGATATACCTTTGATGTCACTTCTTTGCCTTATGCTGTTAGCTAAGACCTCCAGCACGATATTAAATAGGAGTGGGGACAAGGGGCATCCTTGTCTGGTCCCCTTTTTCAGTGGGACTGTGTTAGTCTTTTCTCCATTGACTACCACTTTGGCTGTTGGTTTTTCATATATAGCTGTATTGTCTTGAGGTACTTTCCTTCCATTCTTATCTTTGCTAGTGTCTTAAACAGGAATTGGTGTTGGATGTTGTCGAATGCTTTTTCTGCATCTATTGACATAATCATGTGATTCTTATACTTTTTCATGTCAATGTGACGAATAATATTAATGGTCTTTTGTATGTTGAACCTTCCCTGCATTCCTGGTATGAATCCCACTTGGTCATGGTGAATTTTTGTTTTATATACTTTTGTATTCCTTTGGCTAGTATTTTGTTAAGGATTTTTGCATCAATGTTCATTAGGGATATTGGTCTGTAGTTCTCGATTCTTGTGGTATCCTTGCCTGGTTTGGGTATCAGAGTTATACTAGTTTCATAGAAGGAGTTTGGGAGTTTGCCATCTTTTTCTATGTTCTGGAAAAGTTTGTGTAGGATTGGTATTAGTTCTTCCCTGAATGCTTTGTAGAATTCTCCAGTGTAGCCATCTGGTCCAGGGGATTTTTTTGTTGGTAATCCCTTGATAACCTTTTCTATTTCTTCTATTGCTATGGGTCTGTTGAGATTCTTGATGTCCGCCGAGGATAGTCTAGGGAGGGATTGTTTTTCCAAGAATTTGTCTATGTCTTCCAAATTGTTGAATTCATTGGAGTACAATCCTTCATAGTACTGTTAACTATCCTTTTGATTTCATTAGGGTCTGTTGTAATGACCCCTCTTTCATCCCTTATTCTTGCTATTGAGATTTGTTCCCTCCTTTCTTTGGTTAGGTTTGGCAATGGTCTATCGATCCTGTTTATCCTTTCAAAGAACCAACTTTTAGCGATATTAATTTTTTCCATAGTTTTTTTATTTTCCCTCTCCTGAATCTCAGTCCTGATTTTTATAATTTCTTTTCTTTTGCTATTAGTAGGGTTGTCCTGCTGACTCTGCTCTAGTTTTTGTAAATTTTGTGTCAGCGTATGTATCATGATTCTCTCTTCCTTTCTTAGGTGTGCTTGTATTGCTAGGAACCTTCCTCTTATGACTGCCTTTGCTGTGTCCCATAAGTTTTGGTACATCGTGTGCTCGTTTTCGTTGGTTTCTAGAAATTTCCTGATTTCATCTCTGATCTGCACCAGTATGCACTCCTTTTGGAGTAGAGAGTTATTCATTCTGTAATTATTTGCTCTTATTTTCTTTGTCTTTTTTTTGTTGATTTCCAGTCTTATGGCACAGTGGTCAGAGAGAGAGGTCTGTATTATTTCAATGTGCTTAAATTTATGTAGATTTGCCTTATGCCCCAGCATGTGGTCTATCTTCGAATATGTGCCATGGGGACTTGAAAAGAATGTGAAATTTTTTTTATTTGGATGAAAAGCTCTGTAAATATCTATTAGGTCAAATTGTCTAATTGTGGAGATTAGCTCCCTAGTCTCCTTGTTGGGTTTCTTTCCCTGTGATCTATCTTTCTCAGTGAGTGGTGTGTTGAAGGTGCCCACTATAATTGTCAAGTCTGTGATTTCTTTCTTAATCTTTTGGAGTGTTTGGTTGACGTATTGAGCTGGTCTCTCATTTGGGGAATATATGTTTACAATGCTTAGTGGTTCATTGTCTATGATTCCCTTGAGCATTATATAGTGTCCCTCCTTATCTCTTTTTATGGTTTGCACTTTGAGGTCAATTTTATCCGAGATAAGGATTGCAACCCCTGCTTTTTTTGTATTTCTGTTTGCTTGGTAGGTCCTTCTCCAGCCTTTGATTCTCAGCCTATTTTTGTCTGTAGCCTTGAGATGTGTCTCCTGTAGGCAGCAAATTGATGGGTTGTGTTTTCTAAGCCATTCTGCTAGTCTCAGTCTTTTAATGCCTGAGTTCAGGCCATTGATATTCAGGGTTATTATCTCAATGTGCGGACTCTGTGATGCCATTTTATACCTTTTGTGTTGGGAGTTTTCCTACTTTCTTTTATCATTAGAATGCATTTTGTGTGTGTTTCATTCTTGACTTCTTTCCATCCTTAAAGCATTGCTATCTTGGGGCCTGTTTTCTCTTTGTTGTGGTCTGGGTGAAGTTGTTCTATGTGTTGGTCTCTTATTTGTGCTTGGTGAGTGTTGTTCTTCTGCCCATACTGAGTCGGCGAGGATCTTTTGTAAGGCTGGGTTTGTTGTAACGTATTTTTTGAGTTTTCCCTTGTCTGCGAAGACTTTTACTTCTCCATCGATCTGGATCGATAATTTGGCTGGGTAGAGTATTCTTGGATTTGCGTTGTTTTCCTTCAACTTTTGGAATATGTTACTCCACTCTCTCCTTTTTTTCATAGTTTCTGCTGATAGGTCTGAACATATACTTATGTGGCGACCCTTATATGTGATTGCTTTTTTTGCCCTAGCTGCTCTCATGATTTTCTCCCTTTCCTCAAAGTTGGATAGTTTAACTATTATGTGCCTTGGTGATTTCTTCTTGGGGTCCCGTCGTGCTGGTGTTCTTTCAGCCTCCTGGATGGTTGCTTGGTTTTCATTCATTAGGCTGGGGAAGTTTTCCTCCAAGAATTCTCTCGCTACTGTTGCAGATGACTTCTTTCTTGTGTCTTCCTCCGGTAGGCCAATAATTCTAATGTTGTTCCTCTTCATAGCATCAGACATAGCTCTTAGGTTTTCTTCGGCTTCTCTGATGCTCTTATTAGATTTTTCTTCACGTTTATTAAAGTCTGCTTGGTTGTCCTCCAAGACACTGATGCGGTTCTCTGATTTCTCCAGTCGATTCTCAAGGAACATGATTTTGCTATTGTTTTTCGTTATTTCCTCCCTAAGCTCCTGTATTTCCCTTTGGTGTATGGTTTTTATCTCCTCTATCGTTTCATCCTTTTTCTGTATTGTTTCCCTCATATCCTGCATGACTCCAAGCAGCATTCTGAGAGTTTCTTTGTATGGCTTCTCAATGTCTGCTTCTTCTATGTATGTTGCTATGTTCAGCACATCTTCTGCCTTTGTCTTTTGTTTCTCCTGTTTTTTCATTGAGGTTATTGGGGCTGATGGCTGTTTGCGTTGAGTTGTTTTTGAGGGACCAGGTGCCATTTTCTAGTCTCTCTCTGGAAGACTTATAGGAGTGCTTCTTCGAACTGCCTACAGCTGATTTTGCTAAGTTATTAGCCAACCACTTTATCTTCCTGTGGCTTCCCTATCAGGGGAGTGCCCCAGATGGCAGGTCGGCTGCCTGCCCCAGTGTTGCAGGGGCTGGGCTGAAGTTCCTGCTATTGGTTTGAATATTGATAAGTGTTGGCTGAGCTGCCTTATGTCCCCAGGTACACAGGCAGGAACTCCCAGGTGAGGAGTCAGAGGAGTATCCCCTGGAGAGCAAGCAGGCCTTTCCCTAGCCTTGGGCTATCTATGCAGGGTGGAGCTCACCTATCTGGGTGTGGCCCAGGCGCAAATGCCCTAGGGCAATGGGAGTGTCCCGTAAGTCTGCAATGGAGTGTGAGAGAGCAGTTCAGGAACAAGAGGGGGAGCAAAATTTAACTGTGAGACAGGACTGTCCCGGGGTACAGGGAAGCAAGGGAAGGAAAAGCAACTATGCAGCTGAGTCCCACTCCCGGCCTGTGGACCTGCAAGGGCCCACTACCTGCCCCAAGCCCCAGAGGCAATCCACAGCTGAGCCCCAAGAAGAGTCACAACAAAGCTGCTCAGCAGCCCCCAGAGAAGTGGGGGTGCAGGGAGCAGAGATGTTAACCGGCACCGCAGTGTAGCTGAAGCTTGATCCCTGCCTATGGAGCTGTGGGGGTTTTGGTTCAGTCCCTGCTCAGCCCTCGCTGCGCAGCAAGCTGTGGCTGTGCCCCGAAAAAGCCCCTGTGCAGCCCTCCAAGGCTGCGTGGGAATATAGAGCAGAGACGCAAACAGAAGCAACAATGCTGCTGAACACCAATCCCTGCAGGTGGAGCCTCAAGGGCCCTGTCCCTGCCCAGAGGCAGGCATGGGAAAACTGTGGCTGCGCCGAGGCCAAGCCCTGCTACAGGCTCCAAATGGTCCCGGCTTGAGCAGACACAGCGGCTAGGCTAGGGTCGAGCCCCAGCCGGCTTCCACTGAGGTAAGCCAAAAGCCCCCAGCCCCTCAAAACACCGTGGATCTGAGCCTACTTATCTTTATGATGCACCTCCTGCGATCCAGTGGCGTTGAATTTCCCTCTGAGCAACTCTCCTGGGCTGGATTCTGTGGAGTCCCTCTGGTATGTGTTACTCCATCGCCATCTTCCCGGAAGTCCCAGTCTGGATTCTTAAAAGGACATGGAACAAGGGATATCACTGCTGGTATCATTTGGACCTTGGCCCAAACAGATAATACCCACAAAATGTCTACTTGGTTTTCGTTGATTATGCCAAGGCATTTCACTGAGTGTTGACGAGTTCTTTTTGCTACAGTGAATCTGTGTTGTCTTTCCCGCTTATTTGGATGCTTCCTCATCACTCAATATTTGGTTCATAGAACTGTGAAAGAAAAGGGAGGATTACTTGAAGTACTTGCTGATGAAGACCAAGGATTACAGTCTTTGGTATGGATTATAACTCAATGTAAAAACAACCAAAAGCCTTACAGCTGGATCAATAGGTAACAGCATGCTAAATGGAGAAAAGTTTGAAGCTGTCAAGGATTTTGGCTTGCTTGGATTTACAGTCAATGTTCATGGAAGCAGCAGTCAAAAATATATCAAAAGAAGACTTGCATTAGGTAAATCTACTGCACAAGACTTATTTAGAGTACTGAAAAGCAAGAATGTTACTTTGAAGACCAAGGTACAGGTGACCCAAGCTATGGTATTTTCAATCGCCTCATATACATATGAAAGTTGGAAAAGAAAACAGGAGAACCAATGCATTTGAATTTTGATGCTGAAGAAGACTATGGAAAATACTACCGACTACTAAATTGGCAAACAGGTCTGTGTTGGAAGAAGTAAGGTCAGAGTGCTCCTTAGAGGCAAGATTGAGAGACTTCCTTCTACATACTTTGGCCATGTTGTCAGGAGAAACCAGATCCTGGAGGAGGCCATCATGTTTGGTCAAGCAGCAGGCCAATGAAGAAGAAGTCCCTCAAGGAGATGGATTGACAGCATAGTTGCAACAATGGGCTCAAGCACAGGAACACTTGTGAGGATGATGCAGGACTGGGCAATGGTTCACTCCGTTGTGCTTGGGGTCACTATGAGTTGGAACCAATTTCATGGCACACAATAACAACTACTACTACAAGCATTTGATTTGTCTACCTGTTTTATGTACCTATATACCTGAGATTGAAGAAAATTTGCTCAGGCAAGAAGGGGTGGAGAGTGGAAAATGTTTAAGAAGTTCTGCTAGGGACCAGCACTTATTGATACCTTCCAGTGGCAAGAGCAACCTGCAGGAAAGCTCACCACTTGGACCCATCATCATCTTAGTCTAAGCAACAGACTATGGCTCTGTGTTCTGGGGACTTGCTTTGGGAAATGCTGCTTCTAGGTGAATGAATTGGAAAAAAATGGGAAAATCACCTTTGGGTAACCCTGTTTAGACACAAGGAACCTTGGCTGTACAGTGGATTAAATATATGGCTGTCCATCACAAGATCAATGCTCCAGGAGAGGATGATGAGGTTCTTTGCTCCTATGTAGATTTATGGTCTCAGAAACCTTATAGAGCAGTTCTACTATGCCATACAGGATTGCTATGAATCATAATTGATGATGGCAGTGGGTTTTTTTTATTGTGGAGGGGAGCACTTTTTTTGTATGCTTTTGTCAGTAGGCTGGTCAAAAGGAACATTAGCACTTGATACTCACCCTCATGATGGAAACCCTCATGATGAGTGCTTTAGCAATGTGTGGTGAAGAAATTAGATGATGCCAGCTATCAGATAAAATAATGCATGGGATCTTAAAGGCTTGTTTGTAAACAAGCAGCCATTTAAGTAAGATGTCATCTAAGGGCACATGGAAGAAGCACAGCAACATCCATGATTCAAGGATTGCAAATCCAAATCTGAAAGAGGGAATAGATGTATCAGAGCTTAAATTGTGAGATTCTGATGTGCAGAGTTTATGGATGACAGTGGAATTCCAAAATACATTTTCAGGATCTACATGGGGAATAAACCTCCTCCAGTAATTTCTCTACCCATAACTGAGGATGGGAATAACTTGGTTATCAGACAGAGAGACTAGGAGACAAAAGGACTGTAGTAGATTAGAATGATAAATCTGACTTTAATGGTTAGAACCTTTCCTCTTGATTTTCTCTCTGATACACTGTAGACTTGATCTGAACGTTAATATTTTCTCCTCTTTCTTTTTTTCATATTGGGCTTTATCTCTGTTGCCTTTTGACATTGTGGGTAACCTTGACTCATTTTTTGTTTTTCTATGTTTTTTGGTATATGAAATTGAGGATTGATGAACCTACAGAGAAAACTACAATAAAGATCTCTGGGAGGTGCAGTAGGGGAGGTGGTGGGTAGGGATAAAGGGGAACTGATATCAAGGAGTTCAAGAAGGAAGAAAATGTTTTAAAACTGTGGTAGCAATTTTACAGTACTGCTTGATATTATTGAACTATAGAATGGCATGATATCTAGATTCATTCTTAATAAAATGGTTTTTTTAAAATCTCATTTTACTGGGGGCTTATACAGCTCTAATCACGACCTATACATACATAGGAGAAGGAGTGTTGGCCCAGCAAGTCCTTCTTTTGGTGGGCTCAGCAGCTGCTGGAACTGCCTTCCATTATACTGGTGTCACAGGCATTTTCTCCTGTGTCCCCAGGTCCACTCCAATCTGTGGAAACTCCCAGATGTTTGCATATATGAACAAATCAATCTTGTACATTGTCCCTGGTCCCTGCTAAGGAGGCAGTATGTTCCAATAGAAAAAGGATGAGCTTTGGCATCAGGCCAACTCACCAGTTATAGCATTTTAATGTTGTCTCCCTTCTTCCAGCTATAGTTGCTTCGTGGGCACAGTGCAAATGACAATATCTTCCTCAGCACTATGGTGGGTATTAAATGATGTAACAGATTCAAAGTTCAAACAGAGTGCCTGACACCTAATTGACACAGGAGCAAAGTTCTTCGTCTTCCTTCATTTCCTTTTATATATTTTTTTCACCCATTTATGATCTATTAGCTGTTTGCATGTCCCCCAGGCCAAGGAGATCACCACCTTCCATGCCAATTCATTCTGTGCCTGAGCGCTCTGTTCCAAATAGGCTACAGTCTGTCTCCTTGTGATCAGTGTTCACTGCTCTCGATTTTGTCCATCTGGGTCTCTTTCATTTCACCTTAAGGAGACTAGACGTTGGGAAAAGGTGAGCAGAGAGTACTTTCACCGCCAGACACTTCTCCCCACTCGGATCAGTCTGGCTACTGGATCTGCCTGAGTCTGAGCCCAATTGTTTTCCAGCTTTCTCCTCTTTTAGTGGAACACACAGCAGAGACCTGGTACCATTTTAGGTGAGAGACTTTGCATGTTTCTGAGAAATTTAGAACTTATTTGAGAATAATATGAACGGTGACAATTTTTATGTTCAATCTTTTTACCCCCTGAGAGAATGGAAAAATATCCTTAAACATTTACTGAGCATGGGCCTCGGGACTGTAGAGGAATTTGGGGTCTACAAGAACCAGGTAGTGAATATTTCGGTGGGAATGAATGACTAAGGACCTGGAGCAGGGAAGAAGCATTAGGTTAGACCTGGGATTGGCAAGCCTTTGAGATGGAAGAGCTAATCCTGTCCCTGACAAGCATTTAAGAAGAATTCTGGAGACATAAATATATTTTTCTAGACAAATGAAATCCCCATTATCTGAATAATTTTAGATATTTTAGAAATTTTCATTTTACTTCAGAGCTACCTGTATATACTCAAAGCACTGCATATGTCTTTGCGCTGTATTTGCTGATCCTTGGTAGTCCAACAAGCGCATGTTATTAAGTTCTGACGCTTCGTGAACCTATGCACAACAGAGCCAAACACTGTCCAGTACTGTGCCATCCTCAGAATTGGGTTGAATTTAGTCCCTTGAAACAGTCACTTTGTTCATCCATCTCCTCTTTTTGAAGCCCCTCCACTTTAACAAGCTCGATGTCCTTTTCCAAGGAGTGCGCTCGCCTGATAGCATGCCCAAAGTATGTGTGATGAAGTTTTTCCATTCTTGGCTTCTAAGAAGCATGCTAAATATGTCTTCCAAGATAGATGTATTTGTTTGGCTGGCAGTCCACCGTACTTTTCAATATTTTTTATCAACACCAGAGTTCAAATACACAAATTCTTCCTCAATCTCCCTGATTCTTTACCCAACTTTCACATATACACGAGGTGATTGAAAATACCATGGTTTGGGTCAGGTCCACTTTAGTCTTCAAGGTGATGTTCTTGGCCCTCAACACTTTGACGAGGTCTTGCGCAGCAGATTTACCCAATGCAATATTTTGTATAACATGTGCATGATCATCATTGTGGATGTGAGAAAAATGGACTCCTTGACAATTTTAATCTTTCTCCATCTGTCTTGATGTTCCCTATTTTATGTGGATCGTGCTATTCTTGTGAGCATATTGGTGTTCTTTACAGTGAGTTACAACCAATACTGAAGATTTCAATCTTTGGGTGTCATCAGAAATTATTTCAAGTCATCCTTCTTTTAGCAAGCAAGGTTGTGTCATCTGAATATCACAAGTTATTAAATAAGCCTTCCTCTAATCCTGATACCATGTTCCTTTTCACATAGACCAGCTTCTTGTGTTAATTGCTCAGCATATGGATGGAATAAGAACAGTGAAAGGATAAAACTCTGATGCACACCTTTTTCTGATTTTAAACCATGCAGTATCACCTTGTCCTGTTCAAAGTCTCACTTTGTCCTATCTCTTGTTCTATGTATAAGTTCCATATGTGTACAATGAAGTGTTCTGTAATTCCCATTCTTTTTAATGATATTCCCAAGGTCCACCTCCTTCCACTTGTGGTTTCCAGGAAGTGGTGTTGGGACAAAGCCTGGATAGTCTCATGGCAAGACCAGATCAGGAATGGAACTGAATCGGGAGCAGCTTTATTTGCTTGCTCCAGGGAAAGTCTGCCGATGTGACTAAACCTCAGGGGCTTCCTACAAAAGACAAAGGTGAATCCCTCCCTCGTTACCCACTGATCACCTCTGAGCCTCTTGCTCTTGTATCCCTTGTACACACCTCTACCATTAGATGGACAATTCGATAATGTTTGAACACTTTTCTGATGTTCAGGGATAAATTAATAGCTGAGTAAATATTGACTGAAAGATGGTGAGTGGAAGAAAATAGCTTTGCCAATTCCAGGTTGTGATGGAAATGAGAGTGTCCCCATGGTGGGTTTGCTGTGTTGTGCCCAGTCCTGAAAGTCTGAGCCAGGGGTTTTAGCATGGCCCCCTTTCAGAACAGATAGGTGGAATTCTTGGACCATGAGCTGTCCATAAAGTATGGCTTTACCAAGGAGATGTCAGCCCTGGAACGAAACAACCCAAGAACCTAGATCTTTGTGAAGGTGTTGGTAAGGGATGCAGCAGAAATCATAAACTTGTCTCAAAGCAAAGGAAGCTTTTCCTTCATGTGTCTGCAGCTGGACGAAGTGTTGCTGGTGCACACCCTCCTTTGTGATTCTTCTTGTTCTTTTTACGAGCTGTTCTGGCCTGTGCTCTCCCATAAATCTAGAAGCACTTTGCTGGTGGGGCAATTGTTATATCTCCCCCCAGATCCACATATCTTGTCCATAGTCCGTGTGCAATCCTTGTTTGCCAGATGAGTGGGGTATCTAAAGGCAGGCAGGGTCCATATATTTTTCCTAGACTTTCTAGAAGGACCAGAGCTAAACATCTTGCAGCCCTTTTCATTTCCTCTTTCTTTTCTCTATTTCTTTTCCAGGAAACAGGAGAAGAAACACGATAGCATCTACTGACAGCAAATCAAATGCCATCGTGTGTGTTTGGAGGGCAGGCTGTTTCTCATTTGCCTAAATCATCAGTCCCATCGTGCCATGTCCATGTTAGATTTTAGGGAAGCAGATGACATGTGTTATGATGCTAAATAAGCTAAAATAGTGCCAGGATGGAGACAGAAGTTATTTGTTTATTTTTAAATGAAGCACAGCATTCTAGTGACTTATTGTGGTTGGGAAGGAGGGCACCGAGGGCAACAAGGCATGGTTGTGGCAGTGGTCTAGGAATTAAGACAAATTGTTGCTTCTGCAGCAGAGATCAGCTGCCTCTGATCTGTCAGTTACTTGAAGGGAGACTCTGCATTTGGTCAGACAAGTCTTAGTTTCCAGATGGTACCAGTTCCTCCTGAGCCTCTGTGGTTCCCATTGGACTACATAGGCCCAAATCACTTTTAGCTGAGCAACAGCAAATGGTAATGCAGACTTGCCATATGCTCTTTTGCATACACTCTTTAAAAATTGTACTCAATATACATGCATCAAAACATTTGACACTTCCACGCTCTACAAGATTATAATTAAGTGACATTCTGCATGTTGTTCAAATATCATCCTTACCTATTCCAAAATTATGCCATCGCCCATATGGAAGGTCAGTATCATCTCAGGGCTGGCACTTCCCCTCCAGCTCCTACTGTGTTAGGCTGGGTTGTCTAGAGAAAGAAACCAAGGACACTCATATAGGTTTAAGAAAGACTCCACCCCACTTATTTATCTAATTGACATGAAATTATGTAACAACCATACTTACCTTCCTACCTATTCCCAGAAACAATTGATAGGTGTTTGTCTCTATTCATTTTCCTAGTCCAGATATTTCATGTGAGTGGAATTAAACAAAATCTGTCCTTGTTGAAGCTGATTTATTTCACTCAGCATAATGCTTATGAGGTTCATTCCTCTAGTAGCCTGGGTCAGGACTTCATTTCTCTTTATGGATGAGTAGTAGTCCATTGTATATACCGTAGGCAACATGGTTGACTTATCCATTCATCTACTGATGGATATTTAGACTGTTTACACATTTGCGAGATTGGGAATAATGTTGCAAGGGACATCTGTGTATTTGTATCTATTTATGCTCTTGCTTTTAATTGCTTATATCCTTCATTTTCTTTTCTTGTTAGACCCAGTATGATCCCCTTTCTTCCCAACCTCGAGCCTCACACCCTCTACTTTGTGTCTGATGTACCAGGATCTCACCAGGAGCCTTAACACCAAGATTCTGAGCCCTGACTGAGCATTCTGATCATCCAGGGAATTGAATATTCTGGAGCACGTAGAGGATGAAGATATAAAAACTCCTTAGGCATAACCAAACAACTGGAGGGAGTGCTTTACTGGTCTTGGGGGCTGGGGATTATAGTCATAAGGGACACCAAGGTCAATTGTCATAACCTAGACTGTAAAGACAATGTTCGACATCCAGGCTGGTGAGTAGCAGCTGGATCTTAGAAGTTCACAAGTGGCCATCTAGGGGGCATGTATTGTCACCCTCACTCTGGAGGAAAGAAGAGTAGTGAATGGATCACATGAACATTAGACTTCATGACTTTAAGCTAGATGATCTCTAACTATCAATTCCAACTTCTTTGAAAGGGATCATATCAAAAGGTCCTAGATAGTGAAGCAAAATTCACAGTCATAAAAGAGACCAGGTTTATTGGCTGGATAGGGACTAACGGAACCTCTGAAACTATGGTCCTTATTCACTAAGTCTGAAAATGAACCCATACCTGTGGCTCAATATTCTGCCAAAGAATAGATTGGTCTATAATGGGAGCAATAACACAAGTGAGGTACACAAACCTTAAAATAGCAAACCATTTGATCTCAAAAGGGCAGTATTAATCCAAGGACCAAGTTCAGAAGGGTAGGAAGGGAGGAGGAATGGAAATAGAAGACACAAGTAGGAAGTGGAATAAGTGATATTATATTGTGGCGATTGCAATAAGTGGCATAAAACACAATGTGTATGAATTGTTGAATAGAAAACTGATGATCTTGGTAAACCTTCACCAATTCACAATAAAAACTTCAGGGAGAAAAACAATCCAAGTACCTAGGCTGCATTCCAGGCCAATAAAATCAGACTCAATGGAGATGAGACAAAATGTCTTTTGGAAAGCTCTCTGGCAATTCAAATGAGCACACAAGGCTGATACCCACCATCTGCAAACTGTGGGGTAGGTGCTTCGGTAATGCCTTGGGGGAGCGCTTGGGTCTGTCAAAGAATGTGAGATGCAGAAGGGGCAAAGGTCATCAAACCTCACGGACAGCTTTACATTGGGGGGCTGTTCCATGAGGAATCTGGGAAGGGTCCACTTGCATGCTGTCTCTGTGCAACAGATCCAAGAGACTCAACACCTTTCAAAAGCTGACAAGAAAGTCAGAGAGACTAGATGTGGGCACTAAGCTGTGAGTTTTCCAGAAGGCACGAGACAGAGCAAGAGCAGTCACAGGAACACTGATTCCTCCGAAAATGCTGTGATCAGCAGAATATGCACCTCTAATTTCATTTCAAACTCACTCCAGCATTCATTCCTTTTTACGGAAACCCAGCTTCTCATTAAAGTAGCCGGTTTAAAATGCCAATCTTCTGTTGAGCAAGTCTAAGAAATAACCCTTCTTTATTTTACATGGTATAAAAATTCAGTTTCCTAGGCCGATGGGCTCCAGGGAGAGGTTTTTATGTACTAGATATGGCTTTCAAAGTTCTTCAATTGCCTAAATTAATAATGACTTTTCCTTTGGCTTTTCTGAGGGACAAATTAATTTTAATCTTTTTCTAAGGAAGTGAATCTCTAGCTATCTCATTTGGATAACTTTCTGCCTTCAGAGCAGAATTTGAAATAATCTGCAAGGTCACCCCTTCCACACCCTACCCTAGCAGCCCAGCCTCTCTCTTCCTTCCAGCCTCCAGCCACCGGGGTTTGGTTGGGAAAGGAGATGCAGAAGGGAATCTCTAGGCTTTTCTACCAAAAGGTTGGCCACAACCCCCAGTAGACCAAATGTAATTCATTATGGGGGGTTTTGGTTTTATTACATTAACAGTTATCCTTAGGGAAATTACAAACAAACAGAAATAGGAAGATTTTATATTTTATTATGGAATGTACTGCTCAGCCTCATTATATTATAAAAGACAAAGTGCAAAAAAAAAAAATCTGGCTCCATTTAAAATGTCCTGACTAGCAGAACTTAAAATACACAAATCTTAAAGCGAAAGTCTAAATGAATAGATAAAATAAACAACAAACCAGTTTCCTCAGGAAAATCCATAATAAAGAGCGCGGCTACTTTTGAGCTATTTAAGATGCTCATGTTACAGGGAAAAGAGTATCGTTGTTGACTTTGAAATGTAGAACCATTTGCCTAATTCAGTGATGGAATCTTTGCTAAAATGGGCAGTTCTGCTGAAGAAAGAAATTGACTTGTAGCATTTTATGAGCAATTTCATCTTTTGAATTCAGAAATTACCAGGGATGCGGACAAGGTTTTTATTCTTTTGAGAACCCTCTAACCAAGAAATCTTTTAAATGATCATTGCACAGTGAATGCCTGGAGGCTCTGAAAAATATTTATTTTGAAATTATTATAAGCTCAAAATGATTCAGCAATGCAAAAGAAGAAGAGAAAAAGCAATGAAATACTAAGCTGTAAACGCTGGAAACTTTTCTGTGCTGAAAATAATTGTACAGAGTTTTTTTAAGTAATAGTGTCCAAAGAGATTTAATGATCTGATTGCTTATGGATATGGAGCTTAAATATATTCCTTATTTTAAATTTGATATTAGAATAGCAAGATTATAGACAATGATACAATGTGACTGGAAGAAGTATCGTTTCATTAAATGATCAAGTTAAGGCTGAAGGAGCCTGGTGGAATGTGTGTGACCATGAGGCCAGCCAGTTGGAATCGCTAGTGGCTCACAGAGAAAGACGCGGTTCTCAGCTCCTGTAAAGATTTACAACCTTGGGAACCTACAGGCATAGTTCTACGTTGTCCTTTCAGGGGTTCTCAGACTGTTTAAATGGGGCCAGTTCATTGTCCCTCAGACCCGTTGGAGGGCCGGACTATAGTGTAAAAATAAAACTGTGAACAAATTCCTATGCACACTGCACATACCTTATTTTGAAGTAAAAAACAAAATGGGGCAAAAACACCCAGCACGCTGGATAAATGTCCTCGGAGGGCCATGTGGCCCACGGGCCATAGTTTGAGGACCCCCTAAATTGATGTGTCAGAATCGACTTGACAGTGTTAGGTTTCTGGGGTGGTTGACCTCAGTTCTTGCTTAGCAATGCTGAAAGAATTCACATGGCAGAAGCACTTTTGTAAATCCAAGTGAATTTTATGAAGGAAAGTTTAGGTATCGCAGTCTCAAAAAGGACAGCTATCTCCGGAAAGTACGCCGGGCTGCATGGCAGGGGTGGGGAAAGTTTGCAGCTGAATATGGTGGTTTCATGGGAGGAATACCTGAGCAGGAGTGCAGAACCAGCTGAGGAGCCACGGCAGGAACCCCCAAGGGCCTCACCCTCCACTTGCAGAGCACATGAAAAAGGGAGGGCAACAAGGAGCCCAGGCCTACTTCTATCACCTGCCAGCACCACTGGAGGGCATTGGTCGATTTTACTGGCTGATTTAGGCGCACTTGTGTGATGTCATATTCTGTGTGACCAGGTGGACCTTCCACCTGGGCCTAGATGACTTGGGTCAGAGCATACTCAGTTCTGAATTTTGCCATAGGTGTCTAATTAGTGTGCCTGATTTATTTCCAACCCCTTTTTTGTGGCCTGGACAGCTCACTTTCGTTTAGTGTTGGCATTTGGGAAGACAAGCCCTAATCTAGCAACTTATCAATAGCAGTAAGTGAATGGAATTAAAATTCAACTCATAGCCATAAATTCAATTCTGACTCAGAGCCACCCGAGAGGACAGGGTAGAATTACCCCCTGCGGGTTTCTGAGGCTGGAATTCTTTACGGGAATAGAAAGTCTCATTGTTCTCCATCCCAGGGCTCCAAAGGACTGACCTTTCAGGGAGATGTCCAGCGGGTGCCAGCAGAGCTCCTTCATTGAAAATCTCTGCTAGTTTCTGAAGGGGGAGGGAAATTTTGAGGAGGCCGTCCTTGGCAGAGATAACTCTCCATTAAAGCCAAAGAACTTTTCCACATCTCTCAAAAAACAAACAAAAAAAACTAAAGTGACTAGTTCAGATTAATACGCTGTAGGTAGAACCACCTCCCACCCAACAAACCAAACCAAACCAACCAACCAACCAAACAAACAAACAAACAAACAAACAAACAAACAAAAAGCCTGTTGCCTTCAAGTCAGTTCTGACTCCTGCTCTCCCCTTGTGATACAGAGTACAATTGTTGCATAAGGTTGTCTAGGCTGTACCCTTTATGAAAGCAGATGACTCCTTCCTTTTGTGGTACAGCTAGGTGGGTTTGAACTGATAACTTTTATATGAGCAGCACTATCCAGTGAACTATGTCAACTAAAGTCTCAAAGCATGTAAAGACTGATCCACAACCCCCACTTCTCTCTTCCTCTGCTGTGATGACCTGGAATCCACCTTTTGATCTGGTGGCACCATATATGTGAAGCAGCCCGAATCACTGAGTGACTGTGCAGGATAAACACCCTGTAGAATTGCCCTTCCAGCGTCAGAATTTGCATGAACAAGAAATAAACTAGATTTTAAGCCACTGAGGTTTCAGGAGTAGCCTCTTTCTGCACAACAGACTAGGCTATCCTGACTGATCATCTCTTCACAGGGTTGGTGTGAAGAGCTACTGGAGCAGCTAAATCCAGGGAAGCTGCCAAAGCAGATAGCTACACTTTATCTGGGATTGTGAGTTGTAGTACCAAAGTTTTTATTTGCCAGGGAGGCACTGAGTAATTTTTTTTTCTTCTGAAAACAGGACAACAGGCAAGTAAGTTTGGGGACATATGTAGCTGGAGCTTAAAGTCCTCTTACTTTGCAGTTTTCTTTGATAAAGATAGACTTGTTCTTAATGAAACCCATGACTGCAGCAAGTCAGTGTCACAAATGATTTCTGAGGAGAGGCCAAACAGCTAAGTCAAGGACCATCCTACCATTCTCTTCAACGCTGTCTCATGCTCTCATCTGTTCTGACGTGTCTGCTCAGGGGCATGTTGAAGCCACTGGGTGGGGCTTACCATTGGCACTGAAAATCATAGTAGGCGGTATTAGTGGATTTACATCAAGAAACCTGAATTCTTGGCCATTGCTTGGGGGGTCACAGTTCCCAAGACAATCAGTGTCAAGGGCCAAACAAAATAAAACATGACGAGGCCTCTGGGG
This sequence comes from Tenrec ecaudatus, assembly GCF_050624435.1. Taxonomy (NCBI): domain Eukaryota; kingdom Metazoa; phylum Chordata; class Mammalia; order Afrosoricida; family Tenrecidae; genus Tenrec; species Tenrec ecaudatus. The sequence continues at coordinate 71,923,335 of NC_134544.1, read as the reverse complement.
CTGGGTTGAGCTGGATATATAACCAAAGTCCCTTTCTACCAGAACCTTCCCAAGAAGAGATTGCTCTTTTCCATATCTAAACAATTTTGTTTAACACACGTTCTGCTGCGGAACCTTCTGGGAAGCAGAAGAAAAATAATTTGCTTTCTTTTGAATTAAAATGAGTTGGGTCCAAGCCCTGTGTAGTGTGTAATCTTATCATAACATCGAAAGGAGTCTGATTTCACCATTCTTAGCTATTAAAAAAAAGTTCCAGGCACAGTAATTCAATTTAAAATCAGACACCAGGAGTAGTTCATATTTAATACACTTTATACAGGTATTACAGGTACAAGCGAAGTACTTGTTAACTGCCAGGTTGCTGGCTTGAACCAACGAGCTACTCCACAGGAGGTATTCTGTTTCTGTGAAGATTTACAGCTTTGGAAGCCCACTCGGAGAGCTCTACTCTGTCTTGGGTCTGAAGGTGCTTGATAGCAGTAGTTTTTTTTTTTTTTTTTTTTCTGTCCTGCTGTTGGCAGCCACCCTTTCAACGATTCCGCACACTAGCATGGTGAAGTGGTGAACTCTGGGCTCTCACTCCCCTGGCTTCACACTCGGTCTCCCCACTCATCGTGTGGTTTCACCCAACTCGCGGAGCCTCCTGCAGGCTCCTCTCCCTGCTTGTGTAAAAGTGCGAAGGAGACTGACTTCCTCAGAGCTGTGCTTTAGAGAGAATCCTCCTAACATACTCAGCACCGCCTTGAATAGGGCAGCACTACATACATGACAACTACTTTATTATCTTTGATGGTGGTGGTGGGGTTTTTGTACGGAAAAAAAAGAGCCCTGAATGGTTTATGTAACAAGTAAGGGAATAAATAGATCTTCCTTCATCCACCTTCATCTTTCATTATTCTATCACTCTTGAATTGCAATATTAGAGGCAAAAATGGGCAGAATTCCCACCTCTTAACAAAGTTTGTGCACATGTGTATGCATGCATGTGTGTACATGTGAGTGTGCCTGTACAATGGGTGCACACGTGTGTGTGCACATGTGCACTGGAGCCTGGCAGCACAGGGGAGGCGCCTGTCTCTTTTCAGCAGTATCTGAAGGCTGCTGCAGGTGTAATGAGAAGTGATTGATGATCTGTTCAGGGAGCTCCTGGGATGGAGTCAGGGAAGGAGAAGCAAAGAAGATATAGTCATCTCCCCCGTATTTACATGAGGTGACGGAGGTGGGCGGTAGAAGAGCAGCTCCTCAGTAATGAGATCACAGGGGAAAGACCTTGGATGAGGTGCCAGACAGCCTAGCTTTCCCAGAGAGGGTGGGGACTGGGAAGGAGGCTGCATCCTGCCTCATCAGTTACAGCTGCTCTGTCACTCTGGGGAGGGAGGCAGATGAGGCAGGGAGCTTCTGAAATCTCTCATCTCCAGACCTTCTAGGTGGCTGTGGGAGGGTGTGAGGACGGCCACACTGGAGGGTCAGGGTGGATCACATTGCAGTGTGGAGCCCAGCCTGGACCCATGTTGTGTAGGGTGACCAAGGAGCTTTGGGGGCAGGGTTCCGGGTGGGGGCTTTGTCTAATAAGACCCACAGCGGCACCCTGTATTGCAATGTTGGCATAAAATGTGCAGAGACTTGAGACAACGTGAAATGAACCATCCACTTCACTTGGAAAGACAGGAGGGCTGAAAATCAGACTGGGAGATCTCGTTTGCTGTATAGTTGTGAGAAGGAGATATTCGTGGCTTCTCTTACACACTAAACTATATTACTCCTCAGGCATAAAGGTGGTGATATGAATGCTTTGATAGACTAGCATCTGTCAGCTGGGAGGCATAACATAGTCAGAGACCTTATTAATCACTTGGAGATTAGCTGAGGGGTGGGAGAAGCCAGGCATGACGTTTTCCAGGGCTGCTCAGCCTGCACAGGAGACCTTTACTGAGTTGGACAGAGGTGCTACCATCTGAAACCTCAGATAGAGTAGTTAGAAAATTGACTGACCTAGTACAAGATCTATTTACATATATTAAAAGATCCTGGGTAATAAAATCTCATATTTGTGCAGCATGCCACATTTGTCAAAGGGCTTTCTCATTTACTGTCTTACTTGGTCCTCAAACGAAGAGGCCTTTGGGCAGGTATTGCTGTTTAATTTTGGACGTGGTAACAGAGCTTTGGCTGGAGTACTGGACTTGGAATCAGACTGTGCAACCCACAGCAGGTCACTTAGCTGCTCTGGATTGGCTTTCTTCCTCTCTGAAGGTCAGGGCTTGGACTAGACCATTTTCCCAGTGGCAGCACTGCTGACATTTTGGGCAACATCATTGCTGTGGGGCCGTCTTGTTCCCTGCACCAGGATTCTAAGCGAGCATCCCTGGTCTCAGCCCACTAGACGACAGTGGGACTCCCTTCTGCAGAATGTCTCCAGGCATGGCCAAATGTCCCCTGCAGAGCACGCTGCTGGGCTGGAGCACGTCAGGATAATGCACTCGATGAGCTGTATTTTAAGTTTTCAGGTACTTTACATGTCTGCACAGGGAGACTACATCAACAATTACCCAGCAGTCAATGGGTCATCACTGACCCTCTCTATAATTCCAACTGAGGTCATCAAGCACCAACTGAGTTTCTGAGCTTAACCCCCTTCATGGCACAAGTTGTTTAGCACTCAACTAAAAACCAAAAGTTTGGCAGTTCAAGCCTATCCTGAGGTCCCTTAAAAAAATCCTGGTGGTCTGCTTCAGAAGAGTTGCAGCCATGAACACTCCATGGCGTGAAGAGATATAAACATGAATGTGGATGTGACTCTAGGTATAGCTACAACCAGTAACCATAGAATCAACTACATCATGCAATCAACTTCAACTCCTGGCCCCCTTATGTGTCCGAGCAGAACTATGCTCCCCAGGATCTTGAAAGGCTGCTTGGTCTGAAGTAGATTGACAGGCCTTTCTTTCTAGGTGCCACTGGGTGGACTCAACCTTCCAAGCATGCTATTAAAAGCCAATTCGTTACCTGTGTGCATCACTGAAGACACACAGACATACGGAGCAATGCTCAAAGTCACACTACAAGTTTGCAGCAGCTAGTCTCTTGCCCTCTCTGGGATTGATAACAAAAGCAGGGCAGGCCAGCCACAAATATTGTGTGGCTAGCAGGGGAAAGCAGTTGGTGACACAATTGCAGATGGAGTTCATCCTTTGGACTCATCCCCACCCCCGTTTTCAACTGCACGGAATGGGTTCTAACTTTCTGGCACCAGAAAAGCAGACTTTTGAGTTTTTTTGTTTTATGAAATGTAGGCTGTCCCTGCTTAAGTCTTATATTCAGTCTCTGTTCTTCTCCCTCCTCCTGCACCTCCTCCAGTCATCAACAGTAAGTGGCTGCAGGGCGGTTTCCCAGCAGGGCTGTGCTCTAAGACTCATAATGCTGGGTTTTCCTACAATTCTCCACATTCTTGGGCTTGGAACAATCCAGGCATTACCATATCAAATGCTCATTTTAGGTGGGAAGGGCGGGGACACTGAAAACACCTTATGGGGCTCAATCCTTCTCTGCATGCATGTGAGGGTTTCCAGGAGTTAGAATTTCAACTTAAGTGATTTATTTTTTGTTCTTCAATCATGTGCCTGGCACCTGCTGGACATTTCTTCTATAGTGTTTTGTTGTTGCTAACCCCATTTCTAAGATCGGAGATATAAGGGTCAGGCACAATAGGCAGTTTAATTGACTAATTCTGGGGTGTGAATCTGCTTCTTTCTGGTTCCCCATTGCCCTGAGTCATTTTAAATGGAGGTGTTGTGAAGGGTGTGTGTTCAGCAGCCGCACACTGCCTCATCTCGCCTCCTGGTCGATGGGCTATGTAGCCTTACGTGAGTTGTTTAGTCTCTTACCAAGCTTGTGTGATCACTACTTTTATAAGCTTCATTTTACCGAGGCTATGAGAGGTCAGGCGAGTGAAGGCTTACAGATTGCCTGGCATATAATATACAAATGATAGTCAAGATATATAACTAAGTGTGTCTCTGTTCTTGGTTCTGTCAGTACCTGGTGTGGCCACAAAGAAGAAACCTGGTTTCCTGCTATTTTGAGCATCTAGTGTGAATGGCAGGAGATAAGTCACATGCTAATGAACCCTGGTGGTGTAGTGGTTAAACACCATGGTGCCTGGCTATCAAAAGATATAGTGTTTGGGGTCTTAAAGGCTGGAAGATAAACAAGGGGCCATCTAGCTAAGAAACAACAAAGCCCACATGGAAGAAGCACAGCAGCCTACCCTGCCATGATCGCTGAAGACAAAGCGGTACATAAGCAAATGCAGGCATGTTTTCTTGATGTGCACCCTTATACATACGAGTTTCTGTGGATTTGTTTCCCTAATGCACCCAGACTAACATAAGCAGTGTGGAAAGCATTTAAGAAGCCTAGACAAGGGCAGGGCAGGATATTTGGAGGGACTGGATCCAGAATTAGAGAGGAAGGAGCCCTGGTGGCGAAACAGGCTGCTAGCTCCCTGTCCGAAGGGGAACAATGAGATTGCTGTCTCCCATGAAGATTTACAGTCTTGAAAACTCCATATAGGGTCACTGTGGTTGAATCCGCTTGATGGAAAAGGACTTTTGGGATTGAAGGTGGAAGCCACCAATGACTTCCTGCCATTGAGCCAAGGAGCCTCTGGGAAGTGTGTGAACTTCTGGAATGTAGGAAACAAACTCTACACATCTGCTTTTCCTGCTACCCAAGTCATGCCCTTGGCCTTTGCTTAAACACATTCATTCAGAAGTCAACCACCCCAGCTGCTCCCTCAGGAAGCTGGTGGATGAGCTCTCTGGTTCCACTCCATGGGCATTTCTTGTCTAGGTACCTGCCCTCTGCCCCAGCACAGACAATGTGCTTTTGGAAGCAGCGCTCCCTGGGTAGTGAGAGTGATTTGGCTCCTCGGGGCTAACATGATGAATGCTGAGAGGGGGTGCATACTAGGGGGTTAAGTTCCCTGACCTTTCCCTAGCCCAGGGGAAAACTTACTATTTAAAGTAAGTTTTAGACAGAATCTTTAGAAAGATAAATTTTTTACTTAATGTACACAATTACTCCCCAACACATCTGTTTTGTCTGACTCAACACTCAACCTCATAGGTTGTGGATGACCTTGAGCAGGCACTCAAAGTCACAATGGTTTCTATCAGGATTGAGAGTTCATTTTTCGCAACTCTCCAACTGGTTATTAGCACCATTGTCTCATTTCTATTTATGTATTTGCTTTGTTTTAGGGGAAAATGACTCCCAATTCAACTATATTTTATTAGGAACTCCTTTGCTAAGTTTTACATAAGAAAAAGGCTAAAACTGATGTTCTGGATGAAGGAGAGCATCCGCATGAGGCCACAATGGTGTCGGAAGGACCCACAGCCACAGTTACTTAAATAAAATGACACCCATTCTGTCCTGCTGACTCTGACTCATAATGACTCTGTGTAGGGATCCTGAAGTTGCTACTTTTACAGGAAGTGATAACCTCATCTTTCTCGTGTGGAATGACTAGTGGCTTCGAACCAGCGACCTTGCTGCTAATAGTCCAACACTATCCAGCATTACCACCTGGGCTCCTGAATGCTTAAATAAGACATGGAAAACAAACAGCTTTGTCACAAAACTGTGACTGAAGACAGATCAATTCATAGAGTTGGAGTTGCAGGAGGGCCTGTGAGAGCATGAGCGGGACCTTCATTGGGATGTGCACACTACTGTATGTCGCTGAGTCTGGCCCGGGGAGTGGATGCAAGCACCCTGCCTGAGGGCCCAGCTTTCCACTGCCAGTCAGCAGTAGGAAAGAACTCAATGCTGGATGAATCTGTGGCCCCTCAAAATGGATGTAGGGTCTCTCATAGACTCTCACTGTGAGCCACAGCCTACTGGTCAAAATTTAAGCTCAAATACGACTTAAACGCCTAACATTCTGTTTCCTTAAACTAAGGTACTGCCAGGATTCGCTAGAGGCCTGGATGACCTATCAGGTCTGAACACCGATCTCAAATCACTTCACATGATCCATTCCGCCAGTCATGTCAAGGACAACTAGAGCAAGCCCAAATCGCCTCCTCACTTACCCATTCCAGAGGCTGTGCCTGTATTACCTATCAACTAACACATTCCCATATGCCGTGATTATGAAACCAACCATCCTCCTGGAATAAGGACCAATCACGATGCAAAGGTCAGGGTCAATGGGAAAGCAAGATAGGGGCTGAGGGGAGCCAAGAGGGTCCCTTCACTCAATACCTAAACCTGATATAATGTCACTAGACTGGGGTCTTCCTGAAATCTCAAGGGGACCCGATTCATGATTGACGTGAATTGTGCTTATTCAATCTTTGTTCTGCTTACTGTCCTGCCGTGCTGCCTCCTCTTCTTGCTTTATGTGCGTGGCTCCCTCTGTTGTGGTGACAAACGGCTTGAGATGGTCTTGACAAAGGGAGAAAGCCCACCCACGTCAACTGTCACCAGAAGCAGACACTAAGTTCATTTCTCTCTTTTTCTTTCACCTCACAGAACTATGCACACCAGACACTGGTAGAGCTGCCCAGAAGGAGAAACCTTAGTGCAGTGGTTCTCAACCTGTGGTTGCGACCCCTTTGGGAGTCATATGACCCTTTTACAGGGCTCACTCAGTTCATAACTGTAGCAAAATTACAGTGATGAAGTAGCAAGAAAATAATTTAATGGTCATGGGGTCACCACAACAAGAGGCCCTGTGTTAGGAAGGTTGAGAACCACTGCCCGAGTGTGTTTAGGACTTTGCTGCCCTCAGGGTCATCAGATATTCATGGAGGCAGAGCCACTGGAGGAAGCCCTTCTGGGAAATGCCCTGAAGCCAGGTCTCAACCAAGTCCATCCACCCTCACCCTCCGAGATCCTAATCATAGGCCGCAGGGAACTTCTCCCTGCCACTTTGAACACAGTAAGTCCATGGGAGCAGAAAGCCTCCTCTTTCTCCCTTGGAGTGGTGGCTGGTGAGTTCACACTGCTCACCTTCTGGCTAACATAACCCACAGACTAGCTCCCCCTGAGCTCAGTTTGCTTTGCCGCACAGCACACATCGTTTGGAACCTTCTGAAGTAGCTATGCACATGTGCAGATTGGGGGATTTCACACAAGATGCAGATTTCCACCCTCTCTTGGCAAAAATAATTTTTGCAAAAGGCTTTTATTCTCTTCTGGATCTGAGTAGCAGCTACTCTCATAAAGTCCTAGCACATACATGCATGCTACAGTCCTCCCAACTCCCTAATGTCTTACGCCGAGTCTGTTTCATGCTTTTGTGTGTCCTATGTGGCAGCTGTAGGCACCCAGGGCACGGGCTCTGCAGCCTACGTTCAAATCTCTCTTTTCCACTTCCTCACTGTGTGGTCATAGGCTCATGACTTTGTTATCCTGTGCCACTGATTTTTCATCAGTAAAATGAGGCAGGAATAGACTCCACACATAGGCTTGTTAAGTGGAATTATTGCATTATTACATACAAAAAGCTTAGAACAATGCTAGGCATCTTGCAAATACTGTTAAGTAGCTTAGCATAGGGACTGGGTCATCCATTACATATGCTCAGGTTCCAACTTCTGGCCAGAAAAGGGTGGTACACCTAGGTGGCCGTTACACCTGGATTGGCCCATCTGGGCCAGTTAAATTCAATTTATCCAATGTGGTTGACCAGCACCATCAACTATGCCTCCCTATGGAGGAAGTGAAAAGGCAGGATCTTGACCTGTCCGATTTCTCCCTTCACCGACTTTTCTGTTGTCCATCCCCCAGGAAGGAGGTCACATGTAGATACTTGTAATCGGTTCCCTCTTTCCAACCCACCCTCCCTCTACCTTCCCAGTATCACCACTCACAAATTACCAAGGGTTCATGAGGGATGGGCGAGCGGGGAGCGAGGGGAAAAATGAGGACTTGATGCCAAGGGCTTAAGTGGAGAGCAAATGTTTTGAGAATAATGAGGGCAATGAATGTACAAACGTGCTTTACACAATTTATATATATATATATGTATATATATATATGTTTGTGATAAGAGTAATATGAGCCCCTAATAAAACGACTAAAAAAAAGTAGAAGAAAAGGCAGGATCGGAGACACAGTGTGGGAATTGCACCTGACCTGATCCCACCACACCGAGGCAAATCACTGGGGGAGTGCAGCGGAACAGTAAGGGAATGGAGTGGCAAGGTCCCCAGGGAATGCTGAAAGTGGACGTTGGGGCCAGGGCGTGGTGCCCCAACAGACTGGACTGGAAAACGCTCCTAAGGGCCAGCAAACGATCCCTGAACAAACTACAAGCTTTTCTCTTGTGAACTGTTTTGTTCTGTTCTTTGTCAGTGGTTTCTTTTTGTTGTTTTGTTGTCTGGTTGCATACTGTTGCTTTGTTTTCCTCTGTCTTGTTTTCGTGCATGTTAGTGTCTCCACAGGTCTGTCTGAATAGGACAGGCTGGATGAACTATCTGGAGGAAAAACAATGGGACCAACAGTTCCGGGGGGACTTGGGGTGGGGGGGTAAGCGGGGTAAGGAAGTGGTGTTAACAAACCCAGGGACAAGGGAAAAACATGGGAACCCAAATGGTAGAAAAGGGGGAGTGGCAGGCCTGGTGGGAAATGATCAAGGGTAAGGTTGCTTAGAGAAGAGGTATACTCTAACCCAGGTGGCGACGAAGCATGGTAGTAGGGCAGGAGGAAAGTCAAGGGAGATGGAGGAAAGAGCTAGGAGTCAAAGGGCATTCATGGAGGTCTAGACAAAGACAAGTACATGCAAATATATATAGGAGGATGGGGAAATAGATCTATGTGTCTATATTTATAGGTTAAATATTAAGGTGGCGGAAGGACCTTGGGCCTCTACTCAAACACTCCCTCAATGCATGAATACCTTCTTTTATTAAATTGGAACTCTATGATGCTCACTCTCCCGACACAACGGCTGGAGCCAAAGTGGGTGAACAAGTAAATGTGGTGAAGAAAGCTGATGGTGCCTGGCTATCAAAAGAGATAGTGACTGGGGTCTTAAAGGCTTGAAGATAAACAAGCGGCCATCTAGCTCAGAAGCAACAAAGTCCACATAGAAGAACACACCAGCCTGTGTGATCGAGTGGCCCGAAGAATTCAGTTACCAGGCATCAAAGAACAAAAAATCATATCATTGACTGCACACCTCCATGATAGGATCGCTGAAGACAAATGGGTGCATAAGCAAATGTGGTGAAGAAAGCTGATGGTGCCCGGCTATCAAAAGGGATAGTGTCTGGGGTCTTAAAGGCTTGACGGTGACCAAGCGGCCATCTAGCTCAGAAGCAAAAAAGCCCACATGGAGGAAGCACACCGGCCAGTGCGATCACGAGGTGCCAAGGGACCAGTTATAAGGCATCATGCAACAACAAAAAAGATATAAGTGTGTGTATATATGTGTATATGTATATATGTATATATGTACATATATACCATATTAAATGAAGGGGGAAGTGCAGAGTGGAGACCCAAGGCCCAAGTGTCGGCCAATGGAGATTCCCTCATGGAGGGGTTTAGGAGAGGAGATGGGTTAATTAGGGTGCGAGGTAGTACCGATGAAGAACACAGCTTTCCCCCAGATCCTGGATGCTTCCTCCCCCCAACTACCATGATCCGAATTCTATCTTGCAGGGCTGGATAGGACAGAGGCTGTACACTGGTGCATATGAGGGCTGGAGGTACAGGGAATCCAGGGTGGATGATACCTTCAGGACCAAGGGTGTGAGGGACAATGCTGGAAGAGTGGAGGGTGAGTGGGTTGGAAAGGGGGAACTGATTACAAGGATCCACATGTGACCTCCTCCCTGGGAGAGGGACAGCAGAGAAGGGGGGAAGGGAGACTCCGGATAGGGCAAGATATGACAAAATAATGATGTATAAATTACCAAGGTAGCATGAGGGAGGGGGTAATGGGGAGGGAGGGGGGAAAAAAAGAGGACCTGATGCAAGGGGCTTAAGTGGAGAGCAAATGCCCTGAGAATGATTGGGGCAGGGAATGTATGGATGTGCTTTATACAATTGATGTATGTATATGTATGGATTGTGATAAGAGTTGTATGAGTCCCTAATAAAATGTAAAAAGAGAAAAGAGGAGAAAAAACATGATTAGGGCAAAGACTGTACAGATGTGCTTTATACAATTGATGTATGTATATGTATGAACTGTGATAAGAATTGTATGAGCCCCAATAAATTGTTAAAAAAAAAGAAAAAGGAAAGGCAGGATCCCAGAGCCCACTGAGTGACTTTCTCTCCAGCAGCTTCTAGGCAGGCTGGGGGTGGGTGGGGGTGGTGGTGGTGTGAGAGGCCCTGAGGTGCCTATATAAAACTGAAACTTCTCTCAAAAAACTCACTTGGATCACAATCCAGGCTTCAGAGTGAATTCTTTCTCGCGTGAAGCCAAGGACTGAGGTATATCTCTCCCACGAGAGATCTAACAATAGTGTCTCTTATTAGATCATTAGGAGCTCAGGTGGTGTAGTGGACTATGCATCAAGCTGCTAATCGCAAGGTCAGGGGTTTGAACTGCCTAGCCCATCCATGGGAGAAATATGAGGCTGTCTATTTCTGTAAGGCACTGGTTCTCAACCTTTTGAATGCCCCCACCCTTTAATACAGTTCATGTTGTTGTCACCTGCAACCATAAAATCATTTTCATTGCTACTTCAGAACTGTAATTTTGCTATTGTTATGAATTGGGTGACCCCTGTGATAGGGTTATTTGATCCCCAAAGGGGTCGCGACCCACAGGTTGAAAACCGCTGCTGTAAGGATTTAAAGTCTCAAAACCCCAAAGGGCCAGTTCTTGGTCCTATTGGGTCAGTATGAGTTGGAGTCAATAAAACGGTAGTTAGTTTTTTTCTACATCAATATCAGATTCTGGTGGCAATCTCCGTCATTCTGCATTGTGGTCTGGTTTGGACTCCGGTAGATCTGTGGGAAATGACTGCTCTGGTTTGAGGTGAGGGCCACGGTGCATAAGTGGTAGATCTCTTATCGTCTTTCACCGGGAAGACCCATGTTCGATTTGCAGCCTAAGTGCCCCAGATTGTCAGTGAAGATTTGTGTGTTGCTATGACACTGAGCAGGCTTCAGCGATGTTTCCAGACTGAAATAGAATAAGGACGAAATACCTGATCATCTCCATCCACACATCGACCCTTCCAGCCATGGTGGTAGCACAGACTGGCACAGTTTTCTCCGCTGCCCATGAGAAGCTGACTCGACAGCCATGGTCAAGATCAACAGCTTGAACTCCTTTCTGCGTCTATGGAAATAAGAACAACCTTCTGAAATGAGGTCACATTGCTCTTTGGGCCTGGGAGGATGCCTCTGTGACTCAGATTGCACTCTGGATCCCAAAGGAGACTTTTAAACACAGCCACATAGCAGCTCCGGAAATTGCCATAGTAGAAACCAGGTTTAAAAAAAAAAAAAAAAAAAAGCAACTTCTACTGACTTGCTCAAAGGAATCCGGGGGTGGATGGGGGTGGGTGGGTGGGAAACTCCTTTGCAAATGGACACATTTGTTTCCTTACATATCTGTCATGTCTTTTGGACCTGAAAGAAAGAGAAAAAAAAAGCAGATGAGAGAATAAACGGAGACTGACAGTCATCTTGTTGGTATTCCCACAGCATCCCTTCCTTAAGCACTTGCTGCCATCTCATCCAACTCCACTCAGTATATTTTCACCCGGCAATGATGCAGAAATGTCTGTGTACTCCCATTTTATTTTAGTCGGGCAGTGTTTAAGGGTTTGTCTTTCAACTGACCATGGCAGGACGTCTAGAAGCAATTATAATCATCACCTGCCCTGTCTGTGCAGTGGGCAGGCAGTGACGGATCCCCAGCCTCTGGAACACTAATGCTCCCTCCAAGCTCAAGAAAATGATGGTGACACTTGGCTTCCTTGTTGTCTGGGGGAGCTCAAGGAGCTCTCCTCCACAACCTCAAATTATTGGCAATTCTTTGAGTGAAGACATCTAATTAGTGACTGGAAAGGAAGGCATCAGAGATGATTTTTGGTGACAAGACAAGCCTCAACCATCTCCAGAGAGCATGTCTCATACGTGCAAAGTATGGAGAGGGAGGAAACAATTGATCACAAATGGAATAGAATCTGAGTCTTGCCACACAATGTGTGTGTGTGGTCACTGAGGCACCAACATTATGGCTGGAGGACGGATACATTTTGTGCAGCCGTGATTGCCATCCAGAATGTGCCGTGCTATTGTGAAAAGTGATTTTTTTAATTCTAAGCAAATCTCTACTTCGACTTGCTTTAATGCTTCACCAGAGAGTAGGGGACTCTGGGAGGGAAGGGGCTGGGCTGACCTCAGGAACTCATGTGTAAAGAGCTTTTTCTCACGTGGAAGCAGGCTGGGTTCACAGCTGTTCTTTCTGGTAAAGCTTGTTTCTGAACCTTGCCACATCTGAGTCTGAAGAGAGGAATGACGGTGACAAATGCTGCGGGGAGCCCTGGGCACATCTTGGCTATGGTCCTGCTTCAGTCTGTTTCATTTGAATCCCAGTTTTACCTTTCCTTCTTTCTGGGTTCCGAAGCATCAGGTGGGTGCCAAGAATTTCCACGGACAACTAAAGCTGAACAAGGTGGAAGCAGATGAAGAGCAACGGGAGGTTGGTGTTTGGGAGACTGAATACTTGGGCTTCCTAGGCCAGTCCAGCTGGTGGTTAGAGCCCTGTTTCAGATTCCACTGAAATCTCCTAGTGTCCAAGGATCAAGTGGCTCCTAAGTCCAGAATTTCTGTTACATGTCTCACCAAGGAGTTGGGCTAAAATGCAGTGAAGAATAAAGCAGGAGCTTCGCTTGTGAATCCACTCTCTGATTCAGAAATTTCAAAGGCTTCATGCACACACATTTCAATACTGAAAGCACAGCAGGGAAAGCCAAAGATTCGGGCTTTCTCCTTGTCCCTCTTTTCGGGCTTTTATGGCTTTCCAAGGTGCCTCCCTGAGCCGAGTGTTGTATAGGTCATGTTTAAAGATGTCCTAGATCCGAGGGACCTGCTGTTTTGCTTTCTTTTGCAGGGAGGCCTGGTTTCTTGTCTTGTGACCAAACACAGAGCACAGATATCTGCGCGCTTCCTCCCTTTCCCCTGACCTTTGCTCTCTTCTCTAGTTACACTACTGACCTGTTCTCCCTTACAAGATATGAACTGCTCACACACTTGGATGAATTCTCATCCTAGTGAGAAGCATCTGAGCATCTTATTAGAGCCTGTATGAGTTCTGTTCTGGATGCCTATTTGTGAAACTTCAGGTCTCTGGCATGGAAACGTCCCATGCCCACACACACACACACACACACACACACACACGTAATATAAACTCCAACAGTAGTTTAAGGTTTAAGGTGGTAACAGGGAACGCTGGGGCCTGTGGCTCCTGGTGAACCACATAGGCTGTCTAAAGAGGCTAGTTCCATCTCAATGTAGCCATACAGTAATATAGACCTGTTAGGTAGCAAGACAACGTGTTGTTCCTCTCCATACTTACGGGGCCCCCTACAGGACGTTGGAAGCCAATGTGGGCTAAGGGGCATACACCAATTCAAGCCCAAGCCAGGAGAGCGCAATTGACACCACGCAGCTGAAAGCCCTTAAAAGGCTGGAACCTGGAGACCACCGCCCCTCCCCTTCAGCTGCTTCCCTGCCTTCCACTCAGCAGGGCTGGGTGTGCAGTGTCATGAGGGTGCCCGTGTTCAGTTTACTGTAATGCTGGAACCTTCTCTCCTGTTTCTAAATCCACTCAGATCACCAACCAGGCTTTGGTGTGACTTTCTTTCTAGTGTGTAGCCAAGGACCGAGACATGTCCTACCTGAGAAACCTAACAGACCCAGACTTACAATAAACCCATATTTTTATATATAAGGCAAGAGGTGAACAGGTCTAGCCAATAATGGTGAAGAGGGTCCTGGGTTTGAGAAAGATTCTGAAGTCGAATCCATAACCCTTAGAAATGTATTTGCTTGAGGGAGGGGGGAAAGGGGAGGGAGGGGAAAAAAAGAGGACCTGATGCAAGGGGCTTAAGTGGAGAGCAAATGCTTTGAGAATGATTGGGGCAGGGAATGTATGGATGTGCTTTATACAATTGATGTATGTATATGTATGGATTGTGATAAGAGTTGTATGGGTCCCTAATAAAATGTAAAAAAAGAAAGGAGAAAAAAATGATTAGGGCAGGGACTGTACACATGTGCTCTATACAATTGATGTATGTATATGTATGAACTGTGATAAGAATTGTATGAGCCCCTAATAAATTTTTAAAATTAAAAAAACAAAACAAAAAAAACAAAAAAAAAACCAAAGGGCTCAAGCAGAAAGCAAATGTTTGAGAATGACGATGACAACAAATGTACAAATGTGCTTGACACAATGGATAGATGGATGGATTGTGATAAGAGTTGTATGAGCCCCCAATAAAATGTTTTTAAATAATTTTTTAAAAAAAGAAAAAAAAGAGTTTAGGAATGTTCAAGTTCTTTGATGTTTGTTTTGTAACCAATTCCCTTGTGTAAGAAGAGTATAAGGAGTCCTCCCGATGCAAAAAAAAAAAAAAATGTATTGGCTTTAGGGGAGGGGCAAAGAGGGCTGGATTGAGAAAGTCTCTGGCATCCAGTTATGACTTGACTTTTGGATCCTGAATCCTTCAGGAGTCATGACCTTACTCTCCAGCCAGACCTTCCAATAACCACCTTCTCAGAGCCTTGTTAAGTTCTCATAATACGTTACACCTGCCATCCTGTGAGCAGCTACCAAACCCAGGCACTTTTTTCAAAGAAAAGCTCGCTCTCTCTACCCCGAAGAGCAGGTAGTTTGGGGATGATGGATATGAGATACCAGAGAAGGTAAATCTGTTATCTTCCATGATGCACAAAACATGCTGTCACAACCAGGACTTGTGACAATCCCTCAGTTTCCTAAATTACTTTACTGCTGCTTTTTTAATTAAGCCTCTTTAACTTGTCATATATTGATAACAGGGATGACGCTGAACTAGATGAATAAATTAAAGCTCTCCTCATCCTGTGCTTTTATATGAATGTGTTAATTATTTTTTTCATTAGGGAGAATGATGGAGGGATGGAGCAATACCAAACGGAGTTTGACAAAGTGTTGGTGTTTGCTGCCGTAAACATGGTGCATGTCAGATACAATCTGTCACTCAGTGAGTCTGCAATTAACACCAAGGGACCAAGGTAGGATTCCCTGAAATAAACAGCCTTCCTCCCAGATGCTAATGGGGACCCAGCAGGACCCATTGTTGTGTTGTAGCAGTTGTACACGGGCCCTTAGAGGACACAGAGCTGGTGTTTGAAATGAGTTTTGTTTGCCCCCAGTTGGCTCACACATTTGTCTTTTAAATAGCATAATCACTAACATTTAAACACAGGGTAATTTCACATAACAATCTTCACCTTCTGAGAAATGGAGAGGTCCGACTTTGCTGGTTGACAGTGCGCCTCTGGAAGACAAGGGGCGGGGGGGGAGGCTCAGAGGGGCTGGGGGAACAGTCAGATGTGGTGATCAGAGTTTGGAATCCTTGCTTTCCATGTACACGTGGCAAGGAGGTCAAGGTTCAGAAATTTAGGAGAGACGTATCAGACACACGTTTGTATGGTCCATAATAAACCAAATAGGAGTTGCTATATCAATCTGTTGGTTATTTTTTTGTGCTTGGTAGCCAACCAGCTCAGAAATCCTGACCTCGCCGATCTTGTGAAACAAGCACCATTCCAGAATTACAAAGAAGCAAGCACGGAGACAAAGGCATCCATCACCCCGAATGCGTAGAGGTCCGGAACTAAGTGCTTTCTATAGAAAAGCTCCAGAAGGCAGACCTTTGGCTGGGAAACCTGTTAGGGAGCTGGCATAGGGACTGGCACATCCACTACCCATGCTCAGATGTCCGAGCTACCGGCTCATGAAGTAGTGGCACACTGCATGCTCAGAAGTTCAGGTTTCCAGCCAGGAGGGGGAGATACTCCTGGGTGGGTGCTGCACCTGCATTGGCTCACCAAGGCCAGGTGAATTCAATTAAACAATTCAGCCAATGGGGTTGACCAACTTCATCCATCACGCCTCCCTAACTCACAGGGATCCCAAACCAGGCCTCGGCATGAGCTGTTTCTCAGGTGGAGCCAAGTACCAAGGCATACCTGTCCCCGGAGAGGTCTAACAGAAGCTGTGCTGTCTGACTTGGAGCTATGATGTAAGCCGGCCCCAGGAGTGGGCCCTCCCATCCTGGTCTCACGGGTTGCGAGCCCCTCTGGCTCCTTTCACCTCACCACCCTCAGGAGAATTGTTGAGTTGAATTCGCCAGGCCTAGGTGTGCCAATCCAGGTGCCGTGCCCACCCAACACCGTGGAGGCCCCTGTGGACACTTCTAGAGTATTGCCACAGCCCTAGCATTTTGTGTCCATCTTTGCACCGTTTCTTGCTGGTGTGCGGGACTTGAAGTGCCTTTCTGTGCCTACCTTCCCGGGAACTCGCCTGCCTCCCCAGGCTGCATTTGGGGAGGGGACTGGGACACTGCTGCCTGGAGGCTGGGAGGATTTTGATTCCCAAAGCCTTCTCGCAGCTCAGTGGTGTGCCGGGGCTCTGGCCAGCGGATGACTGGGGGCGCCCGCGTCCACCCTGTTGGATTTGGCAGGACTCTGGCTGGGTGGCTGGCCCCAGGCTGGCTTGTGGCTAGGCCATAACCTGCGGCCTCCATTTTCCAAGCCACGTGACCCACTCCCAGGCAGAATGGCGCCAACCTGTGTCTGTTGTAGCTACTGTCCATTCCCAGAAAGAAAACCACCCAGACCGCCGGCAAGGTCAACAGAACAAGTTTCATTTCCTGCTCAGGGACTGTCAGCTCTCTTGAGAGGAGACTGAGTGGCCTCCAGTCTAATTTTGCAAAGGTTTTTATACTTTTGCAATGTGCAGGTGTGCAAGCAAGCAAGCAGAGCACAGAAGTGGGGTATTGTGGTTAGCCATCCTTAGTTGAACAAAAACTGCTCTGGTCGTTCTCGCAAGCCTTCTGAATATCCATTTCCTTCTGTACATTCCCTTGGGCTACGTCTGCACAGCCTACCTCCCCAATATCAGCTAGTTCATTGACAGTTCATAGCTAGTTTATTTACCATTCATAATGGCTCTGTCAGCTCAAACTGGCTTCTCTTGTCAGGCTGTTTGAGCTTTTCCCAGAGCTGCTACATTCCCTCCTGTTTTTAGCCAAGTTGAAATCATTGAATCTGCAGTAGTCAGCCCAGTGTATGGTGGGCTCAGCACTAAGCGTTTTATGGCTTGTACTTTCTGTGTAAGGAATGCCACTAGCTTATTGGTTATTATTGGTTCAAATGTGAAGCTTAGCAGGAGGAGGATTAGGGGTCCGGCTAGGGTCGTTATTAGGGTAGTTAGCCAGGTTGACCAATTAAATAGCTTTTCAAAGCAATTGGTTCCTTCATTTCTTTTCTTGTCTCCTTCCTCTAATCTTTTCCTAACCAGGTCTAACCTATCTTTAATGATTCCCGAATGGTTTGGATAAAACAAGTTTCTCCCAATGCCATGCACAGCACTCCT
This sequence comes from Tenrec ecaudatus, assembly GCF_050624435.1. Taxonomy (NCBI): domain Eukaryota; kingdom Metazoa; phylum Chordata; class Mammalia; order Afrosoricida; family Tenrecidae; genus Tenrec; species Tenrec ecaudatus. Next base: position 71,905,697 of record NC_134544.1, on the reverse strand, counting down.
TGTTTCAAAAAGAGAAAGTCAAGCCCTGAGCGGTTTTGCAACACAACTTCTACAAGGGAGTCTAAGGATCTTTCTAAATGGGAAACAGGGTTTTTTAATCCCTGTAAATCTAAATCAATTTGCTGACTAAGAGTCTGATAGTTTAAATGTCCTCGTATTAAAGCACCTGACCCGACTGCAGCTAATCCCATAATCCCAAGCCCTGCTAACAATGGGACCAAAATTGGGACTCTTTTAACTCATCCAGAAATTCCAAAGTGATCCCTACCTCCTTCACCAGAATACAGGTACACTTGAGGAACAACATGCACTGTACACAAATACCTGAGTCCGCTGCTAATACTGGGGAAAAGAGACAGGGTGTTAGTACTGTGGAACGAGTAAAGCAAGTACTCATTGGAGCAGATAACAAATAAGGATTAACATTTGGTTCAATGGGAACAGCTTGAAGGCAAAAATCTCGATATCTTGATATACTTAAGGGTTAATTAGATGAATAAAAACACAGCCCTTGCCCTTGCAAATCTTAAAGTGAGCTTAGAACTGAGTCCATTCTAACCTCACCTACAGACTGTTGCTTCGTGTAATCCTTCATACTAACATTTTTAATTTGATTACACTCTGCACCAATAGTGCTATTTGTACCTGTGCCTACATAGTAAGGGGGAGCAGGGTTCAGACAAGTCAACAATCAGCTGTGAGGTTAGGATTTGAGTTCATAATTTGGAATACAGCATCCAGAGTATCAAACATAAAACCTTGAGGTGGTTCCTGAATGGGAAGGGCCCTTTGAGTTGGGTTAGCGGTGAACGGGAAAGTTACTGAAGTCTGGAGGGTGCGGCAAAAGAATCTTAGTGACACCCAGCTGTAGCTCTTCAGGATTTATCACCAGGTTTGGGCCTTTTTATGGACGGGAGGTTGCCATATTTTACTTTGCTGGATAGTAAAAGTTGCCCTGGGATCTCTATCATTTACATAATGTTGAATTCCCCATGTTTTCCCAGTGAACCCAATAACGCTTGAATCCAATTCTTATTGGGTTACATTTGGAAACTATACACGTGGTGGAATCAAACCCCTCCGACTTTAGTCCCATTCTTATAAAAATAATAGGGTCGCCGTTAACAAGTTTCCACCCTGAAGATGATAGTTTCACAATCCTAAGCTGCACAATGGTAATGTCCCTCCCTTTGGCAGTTAGGGGTTCCATCAGCCAGGCATATATAGATATGGTTTGTTTGGAGCCTTCTTTCTATAGAGGGTATTCTGCACTCATAGGATGGGATTCCGGTTATGGGCCCCATTGTGCCCTTTATCTTTAAAGGATCCGGAATGCCAACTCTTTCCTAGCAAGTCAAACAAATCAAAGTGAAAACGGGGCCATACCCAGTATAAGAGGTTACATATTCACTGCTGGAGGTTCGAATAGCAGTCCACAGATGTGTTTCTGGTTGGGGGAAATGTCTGGTGCTGTCAGCAATACTCAGACAAAACAATTAAGTTCTGTAAAGCCTTAATTTTGAGGATTTTTCTGTCTTTCTGAGTGTCCATCTTTTCAGGATATGCTCAGGGAGGGCTTTTTTTTTACTTGTGACTGATGAATCCATGCCCCCTTCCCAACTACTTTAACAGCAGTTGGTGTTGTAAGTATCACCTAGTATGGGCCAGTCCACCTAGGTTCTAAGGTGTCGGGTTGGTGCTTCTTTACCCACGTCCAGTCTCCAGGTTGCAAGTTGTGGGCTGCCTCTTCACCATTCCCTTGGTTGGACGCAAAATGAAGGTGTCAGAGCAGTTGATTTGTCTCTCACCTGCTGCACAACCTGCAGGCACTTGATGCGGGACCGGTTGGTGAATTCCATTATTTCTACTTCCTTCAACCTTGGGAGGATTGGGGAAGGTCTGCCAAACATAAATCCAAATGGTGTCATGCTTTTCACATAGGGAGTGCAGCGGACTCAAAGTAGGGCAAAAGGTAAAGAAAGGATCATCCCAGTTCTCGCCAGTTTCTGAATGCAACTTAACTAACAATTCCTTTAGGGTTCTGTTTATTCTTTCTGCTTGCCCTGAACTTTGGGGCCTATAAGCCCAGGAGAGCTTCCAGTTAATATTTGGAAGCATTGCTAATACTTTAGTAATTTGAGCAATGAATGCTGGGTCATTGTCAGACCCCAAGATGGTGGGAAGGCCAAATCTAGGGGCAATTTTTGTTACTAATAATTTACACACAGTGGCAGCGGTTTCCTTCTTCGTTGGGAAGGCTTCCACCCATCCACAATAGGTGTCCACGAACACCAGCAAATACTGGTAGCCATACTTTCTAAGTTTGATATCCATAAAGTCCACCTCCAGAATTCTCCAGTACTACTACCTCGAGCTTGTGGTTGGGGTTGCTCCTTTTCTTTTCTAGAGTTGTTTCCCTGAGCACAGTGCAATCAACGGTGGGTGACACCTGCCACCGTGTCCAAGGCTGGGTATGTAAAAGTACCTGAGGAGCAACTGAGACAATTTAGAGGATCCCGAGTGCATACCTTCATGTAGTCCTTGAATCAGATCTCTCCCCAGAGCTTCTGGCATGAATCTTCTTCCTTAAGGATGGAGCAGCACCACTGGATGCTCCGAGTGTCTTTGGCAACCCAGCTCTTGGCTTACCTTTGGATCTTGTTCCGAGTATGTAGGTTGTGGCAGTAACACTGGGGACGGCATGAGGACGGTCACTACCTCAGGGGGATTGGTTGCATAATCCTGGCGTTCAAGATCCACCGGTCCGGGGGTCTGGTTAGGAGGGGCTCAACCATATGTCCCCCTACCACAGCAATATCCTGTCCCAGTGTAAGCTTCCTAGCTTCTATAACTAGGATGGCGGTGGCAGCCTCAGCTCACATGCAGCTTGGCCATCCTGCAGCTACAGAGTCCAATTTCTTTGAAAGATCGGCCAGAGGTCTCTTCCATGGCTGCAGGTTCTGGGTTAGCACTCCTTTTGCTGTGCCCTCTGGACTCATACATAGACAATTGGAAGGGCTTTTCTATGTCTGGAAGGGGAAGAGAGGATGCCCATATGAGTGACTTTTTTAAGAATTCAAAGGCTTGCTGTTCTACTTCAGTCCATTTAAGTTCTTTTTCCTTTCCCCAGTACTTGCATATAGGGGTTTGGTTACCTTTTTTTTTTTAACCTTTTTATTAGGGGCTCATACAACTCTTATCACAGTCCATACATATACATACATCAATTGTATAAAGCACATCTGTACATTCTTTTTCCTAATCATTTTCTTTTCTTTCTTTTTTTTTCCTTTTCTTTTTTTACATTTTATTAGGGACTCATACAACTCTTATCACAATCCATACATACACATACATCAATTGTATAAAGTACATCCATACATTCCCCGCCCCAATCATTCTCAAAGCATTTAATCTGCACTTAAGCCCTTTGCATCAGGTCCTCTTTTTTTCCCCTCCCTCCCCGCTCCCCCCTTCCTCATGTGCCCTTTGTAATTTATACATCGCTATTTTGTCATATCTTGCTCTATCCGGAGTCTCCCTTCCCCCCCTTCTCTGCCGTCCCTCTCCCAGGGAGGTCACATATGCATCCTTGTAATCAGTTACCCCTTTCCAACCCACTCACCCTACACTCTCCCAGCATCGCCCCTCGCACCCTTGGTCCTGAAGGTATCATCCACCATGGATTCCCTGTGTCTCCAGCCCTCATATGTACCAGTGTACAACCTCTGCCCTATCCAGCCCTGCAAGGTAGAAGTCGGATCATGGTAGTTGGGGGGAGGAAGCATCCAGGATCTGGGGGAAAGCTGTGCTCTTCGTCGGTACTACCTTGCACCCTGACTGACCCATCTCCTCTCCTATACCCCTCTATGAGGGGATCTCCACTGGCCGACATTTGGGCCTTGGGTCTCCACTCTGCACTTCCCCCTTCATTCAATATGGTATATATATATATATATATATATATATATATATATATACACATACACATATTCTTTTTTTTTAGTTGCATGATGCCTTATACCTGGTCATTTTGGCACGTCGTGATCGGACTGGCTGGTGTGCTTCTTCCATGTGGGCTTTTTTGCTTCTGAGCTAGATGGCCGCTTGTTTATCTTCAAGCCTTTAAGACCCCAGACACTATCTCTTTTGATAGCCGGGCACCATCCGCTTTCTTCGCCACATTTGCTTATGCATCCATTTGTCTTCAGCGATCCTATCATGGAGGTGTGCAGCCAATGATATGATGATTTTTTGTTCTTTGATGCCTGATAACTGATCCCTTTGGGATCACTCGCTCACTCAGGCTGGTGTGTTCTTCCATGTGGGCTTTGTTGCTTCTGAGCTAGATGGCCGCTTGTTTATCTTCAAGCCTTTAAGACCCCAGTCACTATCTCTTTTGATAGCCGGGCACCATCAGCTTTCTTCACCACATTTACTTGTTCACCCACTTTGGCTTCAGCAGTTGTGTCGGGAGAGTGAGCATCATAGAGTACCAATTTAATAAACGAAAGTATTCATGCATTGAGGGAGTGCTTGAGTAGAGGCCCAAGGTCCTTCTGCCACCTTAGTATTAAACCTATAAATGGAGAAAATTAGATCTATTTCCCCATCCTCATATATATGTTTGCATGTACACGTCTTTGTCTAGACCTCCATAAATGCCCCTTGACTCCCAGCTTCTTCCTCCCTCTCCCTTGACTTTCCTCCTACCCCACCACCATGCTCCGTCCCCACCTGGGCTACAGCTATACCTCTACTCTACGCAACCTTACCCTTGATCGTTCCCCATCAGACCTGTCACTCCCCCCTCACTACCATTTTGGGTCCCATGTTGTTCCCTTGTCCCTGTGTTTATTAACACCACATCCTTACCCTCATCCCCCTCCCCTACCCAGAATTGTCTGTACCCCCGGAACTGTCTGTCCTATTGTATTTCCTCCAGATAGTTCATCCAGCCTGTCCTATTCAGACAGACCTGTGGAGACACTAACATGCACGAAAACAAGGCAGAGGAAAACAAAGCAACAGTATACAACCAGACAATAAAACAACAAAAACAAACCACTGACAAAGAACAAAACAAAACACTTCACAAAAGAAAGGCTTGTAGTTCGTTCAAGGATCGTTTGCTGGCCCTTAGGAGCGTTTTCCAGTCCAGTCTGTTGGGGCACCACGCCCTGGCCCCAAAGTCCACTTTCAGCATTCCCTGGGGACCTTGCCACTCCATTCCCTTGCTGTTCCACTGCACTCCCCCAGTGCTTTGCCTCGGTGTGGTGGGATCAGGTCAGGTGCAATTCCCACACTGTGTCTCCGTTGCTGTCCCTGTATCGCCCTTAGTCACTGAGGGGCATCATGTCTCATAGTAGGGCCAGCCATGTTGTTCTCTCTGTGGACTGGGTGCTCTACTCTGGAACATCATCCTCACGGCCTCGTGGGCCAGGCTGTGTTCCACTGTCTCCTCCTGCCCCTTCATCTGCTCCCGTGTGCTCTGATCAGATATGTTCATCTCCCGGAGCTGCAGAATCAATGTCATCATTTGAAACAAATTCTTTTCGGGGAAGGGGCAGGAATCCACTTAATTTTTGGTGCTGAGCCCTACTCCACGCCGGGATATTGCATTCACACCTTGCGGCACTGGGTTGAAGTCTGGTCCCACTTTCCCTGTGGAGATATAAACAATACCCTCCCCTTGGGTGGATTAGTGCCCCATGCCCCCACTTCCCTTTTCTTCCTTATATTCATCCTTTTATTTTCCTTTCCCCACCTCCTCCACTGTTGTCTACCTTGTGCATCCCTGGTTTTGATCTGGTCTCTGCCATACTACACAGTCTTCACCCCAGAAATGTTTGGTTTGGTTACATTTGCAAATCCAAAATTTCACAATGGACAGTACCTCACAGCTCCTAGAAACGCTTGCACCTGCCTCGAAGTCTCAGGTACTGGGATTTTGAGGATCTCCTCTGTGCGGCTAGGGGAAAAGGTCCGTTTTCCCTCCTCCAGTTGGTAGCCAAGGTATACAGCTTTATTGACACGCAGTTGAGCCTTTCTTGCAGATACCCTGGACCCAAATTGGCCAAGGACTATTAACAGGTCCTCGGTAGCCCTTTGGCATTCCTCCAGGATTTCAGAGGCCAGGAGGAGGTCACCTGCATACAGGAATAAGGGGTTTTGGGGGCGTTCCTCCTTATATTCCTGTAAGTCTTCACTGGGTTGACTTACAGAGACAAGGGTGTGGAGAACAAAGCATCCTTCAAGTCCAAAAAAGTATAACAAATTCAGTTTGACAGAATAGTACTCAGGAGGGTCTCGGGGTTTGGTACCGTGGGGTGGACAGTTTCTACCCTTGATTTACCTCTCCGAGACCCTGCACCGGTTGAAAGTCCTCAGTTCCTGGCTTCTACACCAGCAGCAGGGGAGCATTCCATGTGGACTTGCAGGGCACCAAAATGCCTGTCCTTTTTAGTCTGCATATGTGAACATAATACCCACCTTTGCTTTCCATGGAGTAGGGTTTTGCTTGACACTCACCAGTGTGACCGAGCTCAGAAATTGTATGTCCCCAGATACCTGATGTTCAGCAA